>NC_092862.1:144111504-144267581 GCF_032062135.1 Pyxicephalus adspersus
ATAGATAGATAGAGGGATAGATAGATAGATAGATAGATAGATAGATAGATAGATAGATAGATAGATAGATAGATATGGGATGGATAGATAGATAGATAGATAGATAGATAGATAGATAGATAGATAGAGGGATAGATAGATAGATAGATAGATAGAACAAATTACCACTTCCTCAGACCCAGGGATGGGGCCCCAGGTAGCATCTTACCTGTATCCGCCTAAAGTGGAACTAAAGTTACAATTTTACAAATGCTGAATCAGGCCGGCCATTGTCATAGAAAGAGAGGGACGATTTCCCTTCCGGAGCATGGGTCTTACCTGCCTGATCAATCCAGGTTCCTGGTGACAGAGCTGTGCATGTAGCCCCAGCTTTCCTTGCATGTCCCGGGGATAAATGAATTCCTGCACGCCTGACAAGAGCGGCGCCATCCCTGCACGGCCAACCAAGATGTCCAAAGATAATCTCTGGGAGATAGGAAAAATGGAGATGCCCTACAATGGAACGGGGACAGGTGAGTTAAGCGGCTTTAGATCCACTTTGAGGGAATTGAATGGGGTTGGTAGGGATCAGTTGATCACCGCTTGCTGTTAAATGTTTAAATGCTGATTTATTAGGAACCAGCATAACATTTAGGTCTTTGGAGGGCCGGGGAGTTGCTAATTACTAGAACCCCCCCTACCCCAGGTACCACCGCTCTGCTCCCTTCTAAAACCCCATACAGATGTCAGATTACTGTTGCTGAACAATCTATCCTGATGATTCCAGTGATTGATGAACAAGTGCTGTACTGTGCTATGGAGAGGGGAGGAAGGAGGATGAGCAAGCTGCACCCAGGCAGGGCAGATTGATGACCCCTGATAGGGGATCCCTGTACACAGGCTAGATTTTCACATAAGATGAGCACTTTGTGTTGGATGACAATTATCTGATGTGTGTATGTAGCTTTAGACTGGATTCATACCTCTGCATTGTAATGGCTGATATCAACCTGCAATATAGTCAGAGCTGCATTATCCAATCATGTGCATGCAACACACACATAGCGCAATACGCATGCATCTTATATATGTGCCCCGAAGTGCATGCCAACTGAGAGGTAAAAATATAACTTGTGGGCCGATTTTCCATAAAAAACCCTTAAAAAAACATAACATCCCTGCTTCACTTAGTGACCTTTGTGTGCACATTCAGAGGAAAGCTATGTTAATAAGGGGATTTGTCCTGAGATGATTGCACACCCCATGTCTAGGAAATCCTGTCTGCTTTTATAAGGAAAAAAAAATAAGATGAAATCTTAAGGCTTAGGGTGGTGAGCTTATAACTGCATGGCATTGGCCAACCATAGACAGCTGCCATTGCTGCCTTCCCTTTCCTTTGTGTTGGAGATCTTTGGATAGGAATTTCTTCACACACCTTGCACAGAAGTCCAATTCCTTTGTGATTTCCAGACAAAGAGATCAGGACATATCGGAAGGCTGTCAGGTTCCTGTTATTGCGCACTATATTTAGGTTTGCCTCTATATTTAGGTTGTGCAGCTCCTGGGGAAGAGAGCAGTGGGGATAATGAATAACTCCAGGAGATGAACAAAACAGAACTGATCCCTGGTAACCAGCAGAAAACTTCTCTGTGTGTCTGCACTGCTTTACACAAGAGCTGCCGAGTGCAATGAGAAACATTCACCTAGCATGAATCATTGTGGACTGCCAAATGTCTAAGTCTCTTATCAGTGCTGGCCATAGACAGGGAAATATCAGGGAAACACCAAACCTAATGCAGGTTTGCCTCCCAATGTTATTCGATTATTTTTTGTGCTGTCCACGTCACATTCTACAGAGAAAAGAAAGTTCTGTTATTGGTTGTGGAGAACATTCATCATTCTAGAGATCCTACAAATCATTGGATAGGCAAAGCAAAGGCAGAAGTGTTGGGATTTAGTGAAGATAGAAAGCAAGCTGGACCACAGGTATGGTTCAGGTATGGACATCAGGTGTCAACGGAGATACCTAGCATCCAGGTCTCAATGGTGAAAGACAAAGGTGGCTTCCAGGACTCAATGGTAAAAGGCAAAGGTGGCTTCCAGGTCTCAATGGTGAAAGGCAAGTGAAAGGCAAAGGTGGCTTCCAGGTCTCAATGGTGAAAGACAAAGGTGGCTTCCAGGTCTCAAAGGTAAAAGGAAAAGGTGGCCACTAGGTCTCAATAGTGAAAGACAGAGGTGGCCTCCAAGTCCTAATGGCAAAAGGCAAAGGTGGTCTCCAGATCCTTATTGTGAAATAGAAGAGGTTTCCCCCAGGTCTCAATGGTGAAATGGCAGATGTGTCCCCCAGGATTCAATGATAAAAGGCAGAAATGGCCCTTGGGTCTGAATGAAAAAATGGCAGAAGTGGCCACCAGATCCTACTTGCCAAATGGCATTGGTTGCTACGTGAACTCATTGTTGAAATGGCAGAGGTGGCCCCCAGGACCCAATAGTAGAAGGTAGAAGTAGGCTCCATGTCTCAATGGTCAAATGGCAGAGATAGAATCCTGGGGTCAATGGTGAATTGGCAGAGGTGACCCCCAAGACTCAATGATATAAAACATATTAATGTAATGCAAGCATATTACACAGCTTTCACATATTCATATAAAGTTACAAAGTCATGTAATTCTTAATTTCCTGTCCCAGACACAGAACAGGAAATTAGAGTAAATCTCTGCAGTAGGGGGATCTGCTGGGCCCCTCCCTCTGCTCACTGGAACTTTACATGGTAATTTCTGGGATTGTAGTGCATTTGGTGCAGACTACTGAAAAATATAAAAATAAAAATGTTTTGAATTGTTGCCGAAAAAGCGCAAAAAAATCAGAAAAAAAATATTTTCCTCTTTTACGCCTTAAACAAGAAATTCCTCAAATGAATAATTTGAGTGAGTTGAAACGTGGCAGAATTTTCTGTGCCACCACATGCCAAGAGGTCCTGGGTCTGGAGGAATCTGGCTCGGTTACACGTTGCTGCTTTATTTGCGTGCTTTCACCACCACCACCCATCTAAAAATCCGTAATGAATAACAGCCCAACGCACGAGAGGGCTAATCCGCCTTTGAAGATGGGAGATGGTTTGGAGAAAGTCTGATTCAGCACAGGGGAGGGTTTGTGACTCAGACTTCCCATCCTCAAATCCTTCAAGAGGAGCCCAAAGGAGACCAAACTTCCTTCATACACACACAAAAAAAAAAACTTCAGTCCTGGAGGAAACTCCAGAGGAAGATGATTGTTCGGTGAGGCTTGGGAACTTCTCCCGTCCGGAGTTGTCAGGGCTGAACTATCCGGGTTTAATGCTGCCGAGAGAGACCATCGAAGGGCCATGGCTGGGATTTTCTGAGTAGGTACCACGTTTTATCCATATTGGGGTTCCGCGTTCTGTGCTAAAGAATCTTTATTCCATCGTGATATCCGGATTTGTTGGCCTTTTATTACAACTTCTCCGAGATAAGATCCTTTTCCTTTCTTCTTCTATAATATTAGTTTTTTGTGTGTTTAAAAATAGCTCAACACGAGACCCCAGAGCCCCGTATTGGCCTCACGTTAGCTGGGAATCTGCGCCAAATGGAACCGCTTTGATTCTGCTTTTGATGAGAAACACATTTTGTTGCTGAGCTTTAGAGCTTTTGCTAGACCGGAGATCTTCCAGGCGGTGAAGCTGGCGTGTGTGCTAAGGACATGGCTGTGGGCTTTGTACAGCGCTACGTTATATGTTAGAGCAGTGTTTCTCAACCAGAGTTCCGTAGAACCCTAGGGTTCCTTCAGAGGTTTCTGAGGGTTCCATGGGGGTCCCTAGAAACTTTTAGAGGTTCTTTCATAGGTTACTGGGGGTTCCTTGAGCAATGAGCATTCTGTGCCTCTCATGTCAGTATAAGTGACATCAATGATCTTTTTGGCTATCTGTAAGGGTGACATTCTTCCCACTGGCCAGCAATGTAAGAGGAATTCTTCCCACTGACCACCACATTAATATACTGTGATCTGTGGATATTCATAGCAGGGGTTCCTTGAAGACCTGAAAGTTTTTCTCAAGGGTTCCTCCATGTAAAAAAGGTAAAAAAAAACACTTAATAAGTAACATAACATCATAACTAAAATATAAACCTGATAATGAAAATGAGTCTTTATAATATCCCTTACTCTGCAGCTAGCGTGGGTTTCAAGCAGGGCATGCTGGAGCTTGTAGTTCCGTAAGAGCTGAAAGGCAAGGAAAGCTCTTAGCTTGCTGTAGTGAAGTATAGAAAAAGTTTTTGTATTCTTTCACAAAGTTGTGAAGTTATCTGCCTATTACTTGTTCCCCTCTGAACCACCCCACTATCCTTTAATATTAAAACTGTATTGGTATAATGCCAACATATTACGTAGCGCTGTACGTTAAATTGGGGTTGCAAATGACAGACAGATACAAACAAGAGGAAAAGACCAGAAGAGCTTACACTCTTCACTGAAAGTTGACCCACCATCCCCCTACAGACTTTGCACTGATGAGAGTCACATAGCATGGAACAGATGTGTGCAGATTGCATTGTATTATTTTGTAGCTATTTTGTGGCATCTGGGTGACTCAACTAATGCAGCAGAGTCTCATATTATGGGGGAAGGAAACTTTGTAACAAATAGATGGGATCAGTGTGATAAAAAGACACTTTGAGCTCTGCAGTCCTTTCAACATGCTATACCCCCCCCCCCCTTAGATTGTAAGCTCCTCTGGTCAGGGTCCTCTCCTCCTCCTGTGTCACTGTCAGTATCTGTCATTTGCAACCCCTATTTAATGTACAGCGCTGCATGTATGTTAGCGCCAAATAAATACTTTATTAATAATAACTAGCACACCAGTTTAGCACACTGAGACTTGTAGTTCCTCAGCAGCTGGAGAGCAGTGTAGTTTCTAAAGCCCTAATATCAGATCAGGAAACAAACTTTGATGAACAAATGAGTGCTGTACACCTGGTGGTATTCTGTTCTATGAAGGAGGGAGGATGAATGAGCAGCACCCCACTGTGCCTTCCTCCATATAAAAGTACAGCAATCATTTTTGATTGTTCGCCCATCAATCTGCCAGGGCTGCTGTACACATACTGAGCTGTATGGAATGACCATCATCCTATGTGTGTACAGAGCTCGGAGGGTAGAAGAGTAAATATGATAATATTAATATTATAATAAAAATGCTTTTATGTTATTTGTAAAAGTTGTGAGATTGAATGCTATTGGTTGAAATCAGACTTCATGCTGGGAAGCATTGCACTTTGTTCCCATTTTATAATGGAAGAGCTTCCTTCTGCCCCCCTTACCTATCCTAATTGGGAATCCCCCCATCCCGGACGCAGTTTGATGCAGTTTATAGTACCGGTATTACATACACCAGTGCTGGGGCCCCTGATAAGGGCCACAC
The DNA here is from genome assembly GCF_032062135.1 of Pyxicephalus adspersus. Taxonomy (NCBI): domain Eukaryota; kingdom Metazoa; phylum Chordata; class Amphibia; order Anura; family Pyxicephalidae; genus Pyxicephalus; species Pyxicephalus adspersus. The sequence goes on from NC_092862.1 coordinate 144,116,921, forward strand.
GTAGGAATCAGTGAATGCAAAGTTACAGAAAGATGTCAGGGACTGAACAAAGACACCAGGAAATTGTCAGAGACTAAAGATATGTTACAGGATGTGATAAGAGAATGTATATGTGTTGTGAGAGACGGTTAGAGACTACAGAGTACATGAGATTGTCAGAGACTGCAGAAATATTACAGAAAATATTTAGAGATTAGGGACATACATTAGGCAATTGTAAGAGACTAAAGATATGTTACAGGGTGTGGTAAGAGAATATGGATGTGTTGTAAGAGATAGTTAGAGACTACAGACTACATGAGATTGTCAGAGACTGCAAATACATTATATGAGGTCTTTGGAGACTATGGACACACTACATAAATTTGTCAAAGAACTGCATATATGTTACAGGAGATGGTTAGAACATGGACATACATCAGGAGATTGTCGGAGATTACAGATATAATACAGGATATGATAGGAGACTATAGACATGTTATAAGAGATTGTCTGAGACTGCAGACATATCACAAGCGAGGGATGCATTCAGATTGAGGACATGCTATAGGAGATTGTCAGAGACAGCTAGTGTGTTACAGGACACGAACGAGCCACTAGCCTCTGGCATTCTTGCGTAAATTTTCTCCAATGGTTTCGCCAAATTTCGGCAAACCAATTTCACAAAACCATTGGAAGATTGAGATAATTATAACAGGAGGATTCACAGGGGATTCACAAGATCCCCTGGGAATCGTCCTGTTTGCAATCCCCAGGCACTAGAGGTTAATTAACCTCTAGTGCCTGGGGATCTTCTCAATGAATGCGGTGCCTGTTCGCGCAATCCCCGGGCAGTAGAGGTTAATTAATCTCTATGCAGCCACAGCTGCAATCATTGAGTAGATGCCCGTCACAGAACCTCCCGACATTATAATTTAGGTATCTCTTACTAATGATACATTTGTTACAGATACTAATGTATCATTTGTTAGAGATACTTATATTACAGTGTCAGGAGGTTCTCCTGTGCTGGGCATCTTCTCAATGATTGCAGCTTTGGCTGCATTCATTGAGAAGAGTGTGCGATCCCCGGGGCACTAGAGGTTTATTAATTACCCTCTAGTGCCCCGGGATCGCAGAGGATTTCCAGGGCTGCTGTTCGGCGAGAGTTTGACGTCTCGGCAAATCAGAAGGCTGTCCTCGCTGATTTAGCCCGATTCGCTGCAAGATCGAACTTAATGTTCTCATTCATCCATAGAGACCACAGATATGGTATAAGAGATCGTTAGAGACTACGGATTCAATTAGAATGTCAGGGACTCACACATAATACAGGAGATGGCTAGAGACTGCAGATATGTTATCGGACGTGATAAGAGAACATGGACGTGTTATAAGAGATGATTAGAGAATGCAGACTACATGAGATTGTCAGGGACTCTCTATTTATTACAGGAGATGGTTAGAGATTGGAGTCAGATTGTCAGAGACTACAAATATGTTTTTTGAGATGATTAGAGACCAATAATGTGCTTCTAGAGATGGTCAGATAAGAGACTACGGACTACATGAGATTTTCAGAGACTGCTTATACTGTATATTACAAAAGATGGTTAGAGATCGGGGACATAGATCAGGAGATAGTCAGAGACTGCAGATATGTTACAGGACATGATGACATGATATGGACATGTTATAGGAGATGGTCTGAGACTGCAGACATATTACAAGAGATGTATAGAGATAGGGGACATGCTATAGGAGAATGTCAGAGACAACTGGTATGTTATAGGACATGATAAGAGATCACAGATATGGTATACGAGATCATTTGAACTACATGAGATTGCCAGGGACTGCATACATATTATAGGAGATAGTTAGAGATCGAAGACATAAATCAGGAGATTGTCAGAGACTACAAATATGGTATATAAGATGATTAGAGATCAATGGCATGCTACAAGAACATGTAATGATATGATATGATATGATATGATAAGCGAATATGGACGTTATAGGAGATGGTCTGAGACTGCAGACATATTACAAGAGATTGGGAACATGCTATAGGAGAATGTCAGAGACAGCTGGTATGTTATAGGACATGATAAGAGACCGCAGATATGTTATATGACAATGGTTAGAGAATATGGACTACATGAGATTGTAAGGGACTCACACATATTACAAGAGATGGTTAGAGATTGGGACATACATCAGATTGCCAGAGAATACAGATATGTTACAGAATAAGATTACAGACCAATGTTGTGTTACAGGAAGTAATACGAGAATATGTATAAGGACAGAACAGTAGGCTACAAGAATTCTTGTATATTTAATAAAAGTAATTTTTTTAAATTTCATACAATACCTACCGGTAAAAGTTTTTCTGTGCTCCAGGTAGCCCACTGTTCTGTCCTTACATTTTCTCATACGTTGTCCCTACTTGGACATTAAGGGTTTAGGCACAAAAACCAAATTGATTGGGTTATATTAATATACATTATCATTAGGAGGTTGACGACGTATTTGTTCTCAATCTAAGCAAGAAATATGAGACCAGCAATATGTTATATGGGATGATTAGAGACTATGGATTACAAGAGATTGTCAGAGACTGCAGATATTACATGAGCTGGTTAGAGATTATTTATTATTAATATTATTATTATTATTATTAGGGACATACATTTGGAGATGGTCAGAGACTGGAGGCGCTATGTACAGATGTTAGATCAGAGGTCAGCAAACTCCGGCCTTTGGGCTAGATATGGCCTAGCCGGTAGTTTGTTCCAGCCTAATGCCCCCTGGCCGACCTAATGCCGTTCGGACCTAATGCCGGCCAGCAACTCGCAGCTCTGGACCAGCGGGTTGCCGGCCGGGATTAGGCCAGAACAAACTACCGGAGCTCTGGAGCCACATGCATCTCTTGAGCCTCTTCTTGCTGTGGCTCCCTTCCCTATTTACCGCGGCCGGGGTTAACTTTTCTGCCGCAGTGGTAAATAGCGAACATACCCTCTTCTCCACAATGCATAAGTAGGAGAGGGATTTCCCTTAAGGGGGCGCTCCTAGTGCGGGGTGGAGCCATCAGAGCAGGACTAGTGTGCTCCTGCCCACCCCATAAATGGCCTAGTGGCCGAAAAAGTTTGCTGACCTCTACGCTAGATGATTATTGTCCGAAACAAATAATTGTGATTGGTTGGGTGAAAATGTAGCATGTGTCCCCCCAACATCATTTAGCAGTCCCCTGTGATGGAGAGCAGAGATGCTCGCTGTAATATTTCATGGAGGAGGACACAATGGGGGAGCCTCCTGCTCCTTCCCCCTTCTCCACTTGTTCATAGAACATATGATCATTTCCAGCAACAAAAATTGATATTTCCGAAAAAAAAAAAAGTGAGTGAACTAAAGCGAATCACAAAAATGCAGAAGGTGCTCTCACAGAGTCCATTGCTTCTTGACTTTATCCTCATTGGGGTGTAATGCAAAGGGCCGCAGGCTGGGTACCAGGGCCACACACAGATGAGGGCCGAGTGCCATGGAACACTGTGTGGGTTGGAATAGATTGCATTGTGACTATAGGTTTTCCCCGGGGTGATCCACCAATACCACAGGCATAATTACCCATAAGCACATAGAGCGATGATTTGCATAGCCCCACCCATTATTTTAGAACACACCCCTTGCTTTGGTATGGATATCTGACCTGCTTGGTGAGAGCTCTGCTGTACTTAATAGAATTGTTCATTATTAATAAACTTAAGAAAAGGAGGGATTTTTGGGGACATTACATCAAAGCCTCATTGTACAGCGCGTTATATAATAGAAAGAGAAATGGGAACACGCTGCTCCCTGCTACGCCCCGTCTGCGCCCAAATCTGACCACATTAAAGAACTCCAATGTAACCGCACAAAAATAAAATCTACAAAAAAAATGTTATAACCAGCGAGGTGTGAACCGGGAAAATGTAATGCGATTTGATGGCAGCTGGATGATGGAATCGGCTTGCAATAAAAGGGAATTCCGCATGAATTGTTTGTGACAGGTCCACTTTAAATACAGATTCAGGTCCATTAGACATTAGAGTTCTCCCACAATTCCCCAGAGGGGTTTCTCTGTCCTAGAATGAAAATATTGTGTGTGGATTTTTGGTTGTCACCCCTTTGTTATCCTTAAATCAGAGATGGGGCAGATTGGATTTACCTAGGATGAGCGCCACCTATAGGACTGTAGTGTAAAGAGAACCTGTCATCTCACAAAATAGCCTCAATGATCAGCCTGCCTATAATAAACGTTCTTTCTTAGAATATGGAAATTGAATCATAAGATACAATGTGTCTTATATACAGGCCAGGCGGAGTGCAGGTAAATCTAAATAAGATTGTACAATTGGATTGGAAGTTGTGTGGTCAGCCGGTCTCTCCATTCCGCACAGATTGGCTCATTTCTAAAGATTCTGGTTTCTAAATGATGACGGTTTATGGAACTTGGGATTCCCATCGTAGGGCACTTATGGCAGGAAATGTGACAATACTGGGTGAATGTGCACGTTCGGTACTTTGCTTGTTATTACTATCTGCCACCTTTTGACCCCGGGGCCCCCGAAACATCAGCAAAATATGAGCTCAATCTTTATCAACACTTCCATAGAGATCACAGAACTCCCCTGACTATGCTTCCATCTGTTTTTTCTCCCACAAGGGTGGCATCAAGCGGGCATTATCATCGGGCAATACTCATCTGCTCACTACCGCCCCCATTTGTTGCATGGCCACATGTAGCACCCAGACAGTGGGCATGGTTTCTTGGCATGAATAATCATACGCATGGGACCATGTGGGGTTCATAGCACAGTTTAGGATGTTTGTCACTTTTTGGTGAGCAATGTATGACAATTATAACACACAGATTCACCCATCACTATACTCGGTGAATCCTGGCATTAATAAGGTTGCACCTGCTTTGGCATAGTGTGGGAGCAGCGGGGTGCAGCGCAGTCCCTGCAGCAACTGACGGTGGTGCTGATCGCCTTATCCTGCAGAATTCCCTGGATTCACAGCTCCGAGCGGCAGGAACATTTTTTTTTCCTGTTTTTCCCTTTTATAGTAAAAAAAAATAAATAGAAAAAATCTGCAAGAAATTGGACTCAGATGATGCGGAGGGACGAGAAGAATAAGTCATTGTGTCAGCACTCGGGATAGAGGACGGGGCGATCTGTACAAAGCTGAATTATCTGCGTGCACATCATGGCGGCTGGAAAAATGCCCAGTGATAGGTGCAGGAAGTCACCCCCATGCATGGCACCCAAATGCAGCAAGAACCTGCGCTGTAGGGCCACAATCAGGGCATGGCAGTGTGTTGGGTCATGTGATTTTTTGGGCATGTTTGCATTGGCATTAATATAACGCATGTGAACATGTGACATAATGCGCATTAACACATTGCAATTCCAAAGTGCATGGACCCCTATCTGGTTTGTGCAGAATCAGAATCTATGGTCCCCCGGTGCTCCTAACATGTGGCCCCCAGACCCCAGCAGTCACAGTGGGAGTGCTGATTTTTCAGACTGTAATGGCAGGGATCTCTGACAGTCTCATATTACATATTCCCTCTCCTCCTACAGCGTATTTCCATTCTCCAACCATACCTATATCATGCGCAGTCTCTGACCATCTCCATTGCAGTCTATGACTGTCTTGTGTAGCATTACATACTGAATAAAATGAGTGGCCCCTTGGTGGTGTCAGGGGCCACAGCTAAGGCTTCTTATACTCTTTTAAGCAGGGAAGGAATGCATTATGGGAAATAGGCTCCTAATGCATGCGTTCGACCTGCTTAGCTGTGCCAGGAGTGGCTGCAATTGCAAACTCAACAAGAATTTATCTTCATGTACTTGGCAGAAAAAACATTTTTAGGTGGGCCAATGTTGCCGCAAAATCAAAGTGTCCCCAACGACACCCTAAGGGCCCATTACTGTGCGTTGGCACACGTGGTGGCATTCTGCAATGGAGGCGTCATCTAAAGTGCATATCGCGGCAATGCAGCAACCCATATCAATTATAATTAGCACTTTTTATCTTTTTTTTTCATTTATCTTATTTTCATCCTTTGTTGCATCTCAGTGTTGCAGATCTCCTGCAACTCTTTTTGCAGCCAGTCTGCATCTACATTCACTCCAGCAATGGCCGCATGGTATTTGATAATCGTGGAATATGTCTATATAATTGTGTGCTGAAATCTCCACCGGAAGCCCCTATGACAGGCTGACAACACAGAAGGGTAATTTGAAAACAAGAACAGAGCGTTGTCACCCTATAACAGGAAGCAGAATCCCCACAGCTGCATATTTCAAAATCTTGAATATGACCTTTTTTGGAAATCCATGTTAAAGCTTTTATGAGATTTTAGTGATTGGGATTTATCATATTAATATTAATATTATTAATCAACAGTATTTATATAGCACCAACATATTATGCAGCGCTGTACTCTTATCATTCTTCCATAATTTATCTGGCCATCCGTTCACTTTATCTACTACTTGCACCCACTTATGTAACCCTGACAGGCCCTAGACATGTGACCCCTATGGTGCAAACCATGGCCAGCGCCCCCATTGTCTTGCACAAGTGGCCAGATATCCTGGTGACTCTCTAAGCACAACATTTATGTCAGCGGCCGGGCCGCTCGCTTCTAAAGCCCGGCGTCCGTCCAATATAAAAATCCCTTCCCTCCCATTGTCAGGATGACAGGACAGACAATAGCGGCTCGCCCGTGTTAACAGCTCAGCCGTGGGAGGGTTTTCCTGCCAGCCGTCGTGTATGGAAAAACTCCAAGACCACTAGGGCAAAACTTTACGGCAACCGGCGAGTCGGTAACCACAACAGGCGTCAAACAGGGAGGTGAGCGCATGACAGATTATAGACCACTTTTGGGCATCTGGTCTGCCAACAGCTGCAGCTATGATCGTCAGGCTGCGTTCATACATAGGACACAGCATTCACCTGAACTTTCATCAGTGAACCTGGGTCATCCAGCAACCCTGAACTGGTCTGGTCCAGGATTGAAAGCAGTTGCTTTAAGAAATCCATTCCAGGTTTGATGGATCGCCCAGGTTCACTAATGAAAGTGTATCCTCCCTGGCCTTGGAGAGCTTTAATAAATCTGGCCCATTGTGACTTGTTACATTGGGCCCAGTTTATAACATTTATTAAAACTCCCCAAGGCTGAACACTTCACCAGTAAAGCTGGGTGATACGGCAAACCTGGAATAGATTTCTTCATTTTCCATTTGCTAGCAAATGTTTTGAATCCTGGACCATTCCACTTTTGCTGGATCACCCAGCTTCACTGGTGAAAGTGTTTCCTCCCCAGCTTTGGGGAGTTTTAATAAATCGGGTCCCTTGTGACTTGTTACAATGTTGCAATCTGATCACTGAAGGAGAATATAAAGAATTGGATTTCTACATCACTAAGTACTGTCGGGGGCATTTGATAAGGAAAACATAGTTTGTCGGGATCAGATCCAGGCTATCATTGTGCTCGAGAGACAGATCCTTATTTCCTATATTCAGAATCCCATCTTTGCATGCAACGCTAACCATATGACTTCCATGTAAGAATGGGCCCCGGGGCCGCCATCATCAGCTGATAGTCTCATGAGCCCACCGGCCATTTCCAACCTTCAAAACCAATAAACAGATTATTGAAATACAAAGATACCCGGGTGAAACTGGCAGAGATTTGTAGGTTGAATGAGCCTTTGTCATATATTTCCAGAAGAAATAGAAATGTATTTTCCAGAATTATCTGTTTATCATGAATAGAACGAAATCCATCCCGAACTGGTTTGTCAGAGGTTGGTGGATGTTGGAGAGTTAAACCACCCCAGGGGGCTTTTCATTCTATTCCAGCACTGTGCCCAATATGAAAGATTCCCACCATTCCTATACTACCCCGGTCTGTAAACCTGCTGTGCCCATTATAAAGGATTTCCACTAAACCCATGCTGAGTTCCCAGGTCTGTAATTCTGCTGTGCCCATTCTGAGGCGTTGCCACCATCTCTGTGCAAAGTGTCTGGGTGTGTACACTTGCTGTGCCCATTATGAGGGGTTGCAACCATCCATTCATTGGGTTACCAGGTCTGTAAACCTGCTGTGCCCATTATAAAGGATTTCCACTAATCCTATGCTGAGTTCCCAGGTCTGTAAACCTTGTGTGCCCATTATTATGCCCCCATCCCTGTGCAGAGTTCCTGGGTCTGCACACCTACTGTGCCCATTGTGCCCAAACATTCACCAATAAAATAAATGATGGGAGAAGGGGAGCGATGAGTTAATTGGGGATACTTATATTTTCATTTTTAGTTTTAATAAGTTAAATAGAAATGCCAACCTGCCTGATCGCTCCCTAATACCGCCAAATTGTGGGTTGGTTAATGGGGTACCCAACACATTCCTCCTTCCCCTGCAGCTGCTTGGACTGAATGAACCTCCGTACACCCTAATGAGAGTTATGTCATCCCGAACCAAACAAGGTGGCTAAAGATTGGAACAAGGAAAAGAAGAAGGAACAAGATGGCAGTGCCCATGACGGAATTGGGCCAGGTGGGTATAAACTGGGTCTAGTTCTGCTTTAAATTCCAATCTACAGGGGGATGATATATTGTGAATGCAATGTAACTTTGTTGCATGAATATATTATATGTAATATATATGAATGGTGAATACAATGTAACATTATGAAATACATTGTAACAAATAATACACTGTTATAATGTATTCCTCGGTGACTTTCCCAGAAACAGAACAATTGTCAGAGGTTGTTGGTTCTGCTTTTACCTGCTCATATCATAAAGAGTAACTCTACTCAAAACTAATAAACTGGGTTCAGCACAGGTATGAAGTGTCCATGGTGCAGCGGTCAGGCATGGATAGCCATGATTTCCACCCCGGTACGACAAATAAAGGCAGCTATGGAAAACACTGGAACAATAAGTAATGGTGTCAGCGCTCCGGCCTTGCGGCCCATTGTTCGGTGTGATGAGAGCACAGCGTGTATTTCACACACACATCACTCGCCGATGAGCCTCTTCCTGCCTTAGACAATGGTATTGCTTGTAGCCGTCCATCTCGCTTCCTCCCACCCAAAACAATCCTCCAATCATCAGGGATCGCAGGATGAATAAATGTCATGAACTGGACTGCTGCGTCCGCTTGTCCATGGGATTTCACAAGCAGACGGGCGTCACACGTTGGCTGGGTGCGGGGTGATCGGCGCAGACCCTACCTGATCCTTTGACTCTTTTTGTATCCAAATTTTAGAATACAACACAAAATTTATACTCAGCAAAAGTCATATTAACCATTTTACTGCTGCTTTAATGATGGGGTCCATGGATGGATGGATGATGGATATCAAATCTATATTGATAGATCAATAGATAGATAAGTGATGGAGAGAGAGAGAGAGAGAGAGAGAGAAAGAAAGAAAGAAAGAAAGAAAGAAAGAAAGAAAGAAAGAAAGAAAGAAAGAAAGAAAGAAAGAAAGAAGAGAGAGAGAGAGAGAGAGAGAGAGAGAAAGAAAGAAAGAAAGAAAGAAAGAAAGAAAGAAAGAAAGAAAGAAAGAAAGAAAGAAAGAAAGAAAGAAAGAAAAAGAAAGAAAGAAAAAGAGAGAGAATAAAGAAAATAATAAAGGCTTTCTTTTTTATTTAGCAGCCATCATGAAAGAGAGAGAGAGAGAGAGAGAGAGAGAGACAGAAAAATAAAGAAGGAAAGAAAGAAGGAAGAGAGAGAGAAGGAATAGAATAGAATGTCCTGTTACTTTTCTTTAGATACCCCCGGTGCCTCCTTTATTAATTTGCACAGAATGATCCCCACCTTGTAGAAATAATTCAGCAAACACTCAATTTATCAGACAGATTAAATATTTATTCCATTTGTATGACTTCCATATAATAACAAACACAAAATGTGTTGGCACTTCTATTATTTGGAATATAAATAGCTGAATCTGGAGAAGGCTAAGTGCTTTGTGCCCACTGATGTAATACTACAACCTCCAGCATGCCCAGTTAGCCAATTCCAGTTCAAGTTTAGGCGAATAGATGTTTTGATTAAACTCTTAATATGATTCTGCAGACAAATGAGGCCCGTTGTTATACAAAACCCTTTTCTGCTTTGCCATGGCATCAAAAACTCCTAAAGATTCCCTCCTATTGTATGATACTTCCCCCACCTTCTAGATTGTAAGCTCCTTGGGGCAGGGTCCTCTCCTCCTCCTGTGTCACTGTAGCTGTCTGTCATTTGCAACTTCTACTAAATGTACAGCGCTGCATAAAATGTTGGCGCTATATAAAAACTGTCATTATTCATAACAATATCATGGGGGTATGTAATCAAGCACAGGAATTAGCTCCATCCATTATATCATGGTATTAGACTGAGGATACTTTGGAACAAAACAGGTATTATTATTTTTGGAAAAATACCTGTTCATTGCAGGACGAGGTCTGCCAGCTGGGCAATAATACCAGCAATGCCACCACTAATAAGGCACGATGGCTTATAAAGCAATTTGCCTAAAAATATCCAATCTTGCTTTCTTAGTACATATCAGTCACTACCATGGCATAAGGCACCATTTTTATCAAGTTAGGACAATATCCAACTAGTCAGGTGGTGGGGGCAGGAAAGGGTTGGTGTCATCGAAGTTGGAAGTGTTGGTAGAACTTCCCGGAAGAAAAAGGAGTTGGGAAAAGGCAACACTTTCCTGAAATTACTTCTTTCATAAGATGCCATCGTTCATATACTGGTGGCAGCCAAAGGCAGTGATAATAAAGGCCGATGCCAAAAATAATATAAAACAGCAACAGAGGCTAAAAGCTACAATCATTTATTTTTTACTATAAAATGCAGTTAGAGTTAGAGATAAATAGATTGGTGAAGGCCAAGCACAAAGATAAAATTACGTATTATGATTTACTGATGATTGAAGAGCATGTTGTTGAAGAAGACAATGAGGCCTGTTTATAAAACAGTGAATCCGACATTCACCAAACATTGTGCTGCTGCAGGATTTCACTGAAGAACAAACAATGGTATCATCCTGTGGACAGTGGCAATTTTTGGTGGACCCAGTCAATAAATTTTAAATTCAACTCCAGCTTTACATTTATCAAGCCAATACAAAAGTCAGTTTTGGGATGTGAATATATCAGGGCATTGTACACACCTCCAATACATGATTTGTCCCAACCAGTGAATTAGCATCCATCAGACCCCGGTGCAGCTCCGCTCATATATTGGAACATTGTGCACCATAGCTCAGGGCACGGAGGACCTTCCAGAACTGACTCTGCTGTGAGATGGAATCACGGAGATTTATCACCCCAATGCTGTACAACAAAAAGCTATTTACAGTTCTCCGGTATTTTCCATTCTTTTTATTGATGCCAGATCTTGGCTGGCCTGAACCAGCTGGCACTGCGATACTTCTAGATGTGTTGCAGACCTAAAGAATTGTTCCTACTGACGGGGAGAATGCACATTGCAGGCTCTATAAATATTAATATTCCTTATTTGAATGATTAGTCCGCCAACAGCTGATATTGTAGGCTTTGGTATGGTGGAGAGTTAAAATATTTCAGACTTCTGACTGCGCTTCCATCTGTTGCTATTCAACTGAATGGGATCAGTTGGGAACCATTGTGGCAATGCATTGCGGTGGATTGTGGCGTAGTTTCCAAAAGTGATGTCGCCTCTGGACGCGCAGTTACTTTTTCCTTCTTGGAGGTAAAAATGCACCTCAACCCTATGACAACCAAGTGGTCATTATTTGATTGAAGAAGGTCTAACAGTCCAAGAGTCCAAGACCAAGGCAGATTAAAAAAGATTTCCATGGATATAAAGTACTGATTCCTTACAGAGCAAAGTTAGCAGCCTAAGCAAATACTCACCTGCGTTTAAATATGCTTATACCCATCCCAGGATCACCTAGGGCCCACCTTCAGAGGAATAAATACATCGTTGTTCAAGCACCTTCTACTTTATGGACTAAGAAACCAGTTTAGATCCAATGATATCAGTTCTTTCCATGCAATTCTTGGCTCAGATCAGCCCCATTTACTATCTCTTAAGCTACGTACACACTTCCAATTATTATCGTTGGTAAACGAACGACGAACGATCCTGCACGATATCTGCGAACGATCGCATAGCACCGATCCTGTACATGCAGGTAACTGCAGATAACGACACGATCGTTCGCAGATATTGTACACACAATAGATCCGATCGTTGGACGATCGTTGGACGATTCGTTCGTCGCACATGCTCAGACCATGAACGATCACTGAACGACCGTACACACGAACGATGGTCAACGATCGTCGTCCAATCCGATCCGCCGGTCCGGTCGTTCATTTCCAGCGACTATTCTCGTTCGTCGGCGTCGTTGGTTACTTTTTTTATGAACGATTTTTGCCCAATCGATCGTTCGTCGTTCGTTCGTCGTTCATTTTGAACGATAAAAATTGGAAGTGTGTACGCAGCTTTACCTTGTGATTTCTTACCAAGTTACAATGTTGCAATCTGATTATTGGGGAGAGGAGACCGAAGAAATTCTGTCTGCAGCAGGACATCATCAGCCTAAGCAAAGTCACTGATTAGAGCTTTAATTACGGCTTTTAGAGATTTTTTAGAACAATTATACACTTTCTGTACATTGCAAAATATCAGGAACCAATATATGGAGGGTTGTGATTGGTTCGCCTTAAGAACATTTATGGGGTAACATAATTATATGCAGTACTTTGTACTTTAGGTGATCCATAATTTTGTTTTCCTACAGTTTTTTATTAAATCTCAAATTTGGCTTAACCTTTTACCAAAAACACATCTCCATTTCCAGATTCCAGGGGTGGTTTTATATTGGGGCCCTGGGGGGGTATGAAGCGGGGCCACCAAATTCACAGCATTTAGACTCTCTGCATGCATGCTTTTATGGGATCCTAGGCGATTCCCAGTTTGCCCTAACCTAGAACTTATCGGTAGAGCAGAGAAGTACAGAACAGCAATTCTGCCCGACTACTTCTTCTGTATAGTGGAAACCTGTAAGAGTTCAGATCGTTCAGATTCCTTTATTTAATAAATCACTGCCATGGAAATCTGTCATGTGACATTCTTCAGCAGATGTCAGACCATCCCCTCCAGCTCCGAAGCAGAATAAAAGTAACACATAATCTTTATGTCACGTTAATCACATAAAACCTCTTCACACTACGTCCAACATCTTTATCAAGTCTATATAGTCTCCCCACCTTTTAGATTGTAAGCTCTTCGGGGCAGGGTCCTCTCCTACTCCTGTGTCTGTACCTGTCTGTCATTTGCAACCCCTATTTAATGTGCAGCGCTGCGTAATATGTTAGCGCTATATACTGTAAATACTGTTTAATAATTAATGATAATAATAATATATAAAACATTTGCAACAAATGGAAAGAGGCGTCTCCCAGAAATTATATATTGTTCTGTAAATATACAGCATTTTCCAGGGGTAGGTCGCCACAGATAATCTGGAAACCATTGCAGGGTCTAATAGCCTGAGAATACAAACCACATGTAAATTAGTTTGTGCTCCTATTAATTGTTTCATTCGAAGATCCATCCCAGGCTGGTACCGCTCGCTGTTCCCAAGATAGACTAAATGGTAGTGGCGGGCATGTTTGTGAGAAAATGCATTTTACAGATCCAAGCTATTAGATTTATATAGAACTTATAGGGCCTGATTTAATAAAGCTCTTCATGCCTGGAGAAGATACACTTTCACCAGTCAAGATGGGTGATCCAGCAAATCTGAAATAGATTTCTTCAAAGTCATTTTCCATTTGCTAGCAAATGTTTTCAATCCTGAACCGTTCCAGGTTTGCTGGATTACCCAGGTTCACTGATGAGAGTATATCCTCTCCAGCCTAGGAGAGCTTTAATAAACCAGGCCAATTGTTTTCAGTGAGCAAGTATTTGAAGTTATTACTGCTGTAAATTTGTTTGGATATAAAATAGAGAAGCATGTATATGAACCACTAGAGGGAGCTCTGCATTTGATTCAGTTTAATTCAACCTGTCTGCTTAACAACTGCTGCAAAAAGATATAAGCCATAATGGGAGTGCATTGATTTTGAGTCAGCTGACCTATAGAACTCTATTATTTAAACATGGAATCTGACATTCCCCCAAACATTCCCTGTCATTGAAAAACATGAAGATTTCCAGGAGGGAATGTTTGATTTCCTGTTATATAAATAGAGATCTAGAGACTTGCACTACTGTTCTGCAAAAGGCAAAAATGTGAGCAGGTAGGATTATTGCAACAGGGACAGGCAATGCCCATTTTGCAATACAATTCACTTACCTACCTGATCGCTCTCTTCTTCGAAAAGGTGAAGCCCAGCATGCAATGCCAGGACATGCCAGGTATCCCAGCATGCGCCAGGGCAGAGTTATGCCATCCTGGCCCAGGCAGTCAAGATGGCCAATGATCGCGACCTAGAAGGAAAATATGATGACACCAAGGATGGAACAGGGACGGGTGTATTTAAAACGTTGCAATCAGGCGGATAAGGTTATTTTATTGCAATAAAAAGACTTCTCTGGTTGTAATTTTTTAGAACTAGGCCCACTTGCTCCTTTTGCTGGAGCTAACATTTGTGCCGGTCTTCTTCTGGCTTCCGATCTTTGGTTTTAATGGTGTAACTACCACACGTGTGCAGGGACTTCATTCATTCCTGGTTGAAGATTGGGAACAGACAGAACACTTTATTCAATGATAAATTCCGAGCTTGTAAGGTGAAATCCATGTGACCGGGTGTTAATTTTTCTTGTTTTACTGATGAAGAATTATTTACTGATCACTAAGAATCTTTGTTACAAGACATCGTTGTGATTCTTACATTGTGAGTTGTTGAGATAAAAGAATCATTTGCACACAACAGTGTCTGATCTTGTCCCGGTTGATTAGGAATCTTTCCGTCTTCTGATTCCGGCGACCATATGATGGAATCACAGCGCACATGGCTCCTTTGAAGCGGTTTCTCTTCTGAAGATAACAATGGAACAAATCCTTTGCCCTTAGGTTTAAAAAAGGCATAAAATCGTTCTGTATGGGAAAAGCTGCGTGTGTGATAATCAAAAAAGAGCAAATCTGGAATGGTGATTTTATTTTTTAAATCCCAGAGAGACAAAGAGGGACGAGTTTATTTTTAGAAAACAAATTATCGTATTTTCCATCAGCTTGCACAATTCATGAGAATTAGTTGATTTTCCGATCGGCTGTCCCCGGATGCCATTTGTTACGGTGTCACAGCGGATAAATGACGATGGAATGTTGGACATCTGGGAGTTCTGGGTGCTCGGGGTTCTTATAGTAAAAATGTATTTTTATTACTAGAAGGGACTTCAGATGCTATAAATACATTTGTGTACAATAGAGTCCAGATACCATTAAAAACAGTTGCTTGTCTCTTGGAAAAATGCTGCCTGCTTGGCTTATCCATTGATTTTTGGAATGAGTATGCCAGTCAGTCATTCTGTGTTTTTCTGCAATTTCTGGGTTATTACCTTGCATATTAAAAAGCAAATCAATGGCAGCCAACATGGTTTTTCCAATGACAGGTTCTCTTTAATAAAGAACAATGGAATCCTCTGACCTTGCTCCAGTTTAAGTGCAGCAGGACAAGTCCCTTCTACCATCAATGGGTTGTTATAAGAAATAGGTTGCATAAAATTAAACTGATTTCAGGAAAACTAGGTTCTCCAAGTCTATATTTTTCACTCTTGGAGAGCTTTAATGAATTAGACCAATAAGATACACTTTCATCAGTGATCCAGCAAACCTGGAGTGAGCTTGGTCCAGGATTGAAAGCATTCACTAACAAATAGCAAATGATTTTTAAGAAATCCTTTCCAGGTTTGCTGGATCACCCAGGCTCACTGGTAAAAGTGCATCCTCTCCAGTCTTGGAGAGATTTAATAAACCCAGGTCCAATGGGTCTAATTTATTAAAGCTCTCCAAGAGTAAAATATAAAGACTCTCATTGGAGAACCTGGGTGACCAAGTAAACCTGAAATGGATTTTTAAAAAAAAATAGTTTTTTTTTAGTTGGCAGATGCTCTCAATCCTGGACCAGATCCATTGCAGGTTTGCTGGATCACCCAGGTTCCCTTATTAAATGTCTTTCTTCTTTAGTGTGGCAGAGTTTTCATAAATCAGACCCATTATGTGAGTTCTGGGTGGCATGGTCCCACCCCCCCTAAATTGGTATTACAAGAGCATTTTGCACTCACTTTCGGTGTTGCAGAAAGTGGCACTGATGACATCTTGGATGGATGGTAATAGCAGATTGGATGAGTTGGTTGAACATATAATTTACAGCTGATCTGCCCATGTGTTCTAGGAATGAGAGCCCATGTGCGGGTACTGACAGGCCAGTGACTGATGGCTGAACTGCAGGTTTATGCATATTGTACATATTTCATGCTCGGCGCTTACTTAATAACATTCCTGTTGTCTGCCGGAATGTGAGGCCGGAGGCACAATACACAGCTGGTATAACCAAGAGATGGAAATAAGATGCAAGGTTTGTGCTTCATAGACAATTTCATTATTGGATGATCCGATGTGTACATAGAGGGGTAGATTTAATATAGTATTGCTGTCCGTTGATGGTTCAGGGACCCCCCCCCCCCCATATGTCAATGCACCACGATCCATGTGAGTGCACCTGGGTATTGAAAGTACTAAGGGGCCCTAGAATGATGACACATTGACACTCCAGGATCCATTATGATGAAATACTAACACTAGGGTTTGCACCCAGGTATTGGGAGAAATGTACTCACTATGGGGACTGTTATGATCTAAGATGTTGCAAATCAGTGTTTTTTTTAGAAATACAGCACTGTTACTGCAAATTAAGATCTGTAAGAAATTCATCTACTCTGCGCTGTTCACTGTTTCCACTGCAGCAGCTTTACAATATAGACGACCGGTCATTTATAGAACAGGATGCTTCAGTTCAGCACGGTGACTGATTGAAAAGTCCCTGGCAATGGATAACGTACGCTGATGATTATGATGTCAGGTGTATTACCAGCTTCCTCTCCATTCATTCTTCACTGCACAGGAAGGAGAGTCATGGATATGTGTTCCAGGAAATTGGGTATTCAGCTAATTTGCTTGCAGAGGAACCCCAGCAACCCGAGCAGCTAGTAAAGGGTTAAAGCAGCAATGCTGAATGCTCAGCCATCATCCAAAGTCCAATTAACATTGGTGGGTCTCAGTCTTGTGAGCTCAGCTGGTGTAAAAAGCCCTAAAGCCCCCCATGAATATAGGGACCTGACAAAAATAAATCCAGGAATTTTATTTATATTCATTGCAACCAAGACCACATCTGTCCATGATCATCCAAAAGTGACCACATGTAGGGCAGGATTTATACTTTTTTCTCCCACCCTTCCCTAGCAGCATAAAATATACAAAACTAAATCTATCATACAGTTCTAGCTGCTCAAATATTGCTCCCTCACAAAAACTACACCACATAATGTGCCCGGACTGTCCTAGCAGCTGTCCATGTTTGAACCCCAATAACTCTAAAATGGATGATTCCAGAGAGACGCAGTTCATGTGACGGATAGACAAAGGGGGTACGTCTTCAGGTCCCTACATCCCCATATTCTTGAGTAATTGGGGTTTTAAGAAGGCAAGCAGTCTGGGAAGCTCAGCTTTTTGGGGTTCAAGTATTGGAAGTGGACAGCTGTGTTCTGATAATGTTATAGTGATGAAATGTTATGGCATGTTAGTCACAGATATCCCCCACTTACAGCTGTATGTTTGGTTTCCTTAACTCTTCCATTTTAGAGAAATTGGGGTTCAAAGAGGTGAAGCAGACAGGGCAGGGAGCCGAACACATGCCCTGACCTAGGTTGGCCCTATGTAAAATCCAGCCCTGACCACCATGCAGCCACAAATGTCCCACAGTCACTGGGGATAAGCAGAGTATTTAATTTCCTAATCTTTGTCATTTTTTGCTAGGAAATATGTGGGCAATTTTGGATTTTTGAGTCTGCAATTTAGGGTTGGTCATTTGCCTTTTTTAATTATTTAGCTTTTGTTTGTTACGCTGCTTTTATATTCTTTTTATACACAACGTTTGGGAAACATTTGAGTCCTATGGTGGAAAAGTTCTATACAAATGTTGACATTTTTAGGATCCTTGTTCAGGTACTTTCTGCCATGGGGTGACAACCCAGATACTTTTGTCTCCCAGTTGTGTTCCGGGACTGTCACTTGGGCATTGCAATGTAAACTAGTAGCGGTTTCAGCAAAGACATGGTCTACTGTCACTATCAGGAAGCAGCCCTGCAACCCAGGGGCGGACATAGGGAGCGGTGTGCCTATGCAAAAGGGCCCTGGACCTTCCTGAGCCAACAGGAGCCCCTACAAGAGCCCCCAGGTCAGATCCATTGGAGAGTCCCAAGTTAGCTCTGCACAGGGGCCCACCGTTGGCTTTGTCTGCCACTGCTGCAACCATCATTCCAAAGAGGCTGCAAGGGATCAGAAGCACTGAGATGGAGCAAAGGATGAAAAAAGTGAAATTAAGCATTTTATTTAAAAAAAATAGTCATTTTTATATCCTAAAATGCTTTGGCAAACCAAATCTCTCTTCATTTATATCAACATAGTTGTGTTTATAGGGTTTAGTGTTGAGTTCTGGTCTCCAACCCTTTATGCAGACCCCGGGATTCTCTGGGTTTCAGGGTTATTTAGAATGTGAATCTTTGGATGTGCTTGGCATGGACAGGTCCACTTTATAGCTGAGTGCCGAGTGTGTTCAGAAAGTGGCTTCTGCTATTGGGAGGAAAGTCAACTAGATGAGTTGTCCCTACTGTCATTCAGGATCCATTAATCACATTCCTCCACCCTGGACCCCAGACAGGAAGGCCTGAGCCTGGGATGAGAGAGCAGGATATGGGATAAATAAAGGAACAGTAGCTGCATCCCCCATCATTATCTGATAAACAGGAGCAAGGTCGGGTCACGGGTCACCTCCCCAGACTCCTGTCAATCATTGAACCAAAGTGCTCACCGCGTAATAACAATGGAAAATGACTTCAATGTTTAGTCCACATAGGCCCATAAAGGGGCTCAGAGTACTTCCTTAGGCCCATCAAGCACCAGGAGCCGGAAACAGTGTGCAGAACTGAACGAATGGGGACACACAAGAGTAATCAGAGAATTCAATCTGCACGTTGACATTTCAAAATTAATGTGGCCTCTGGGGCAAAAACCGCACCTGGTAGTGGGAAGCAACATGACCGTGTTGGCGGTGGTAATGGCGGAGGTGGAAAGCTGCGGGAGGCTGGCTGCATTTCAGCATGGAGCTTTGTGTGCTGAGGCTGCCATCAGACATCAAATGGGGACCATATGACTGCTAAAAGGTCTTTCTCATGAAAAATCTTTTTATAAACATGCGTGATCATTGCTTGTTTATGTACAGAGTAAACACCCCGATGTCCTAGTTATAGCTGGGAAACAACAAATACATTCCAAATAATCCATTTACCCCATTTAAGATGAATCAGTCGGAAATCATGTACGATAAATCTCAATTACAAATATTTATTTGCCTATGTACTTTTTCCATCGGAGTCTTCTGGCTGGTTACATGACATCCTAGGCTCCCTTCCATTGTGGTGGATCGCCCTCCGTGCCATAGACCATAAAATGTAACGAGAATACTATTCACTGCAACGTAATCTTGTGAGCCCAAGCTGCCATGATGAAGTATGTCCAGTGGGAGTGTCTGTGACACCCGGGGCTCACAGGAAGTGATTGAATATTGGGCCTCACTCATAAGAGGAGTAGTGCTGGGCATAAGGATTGCAGTGAAAGCTGAATTCTTGTTCTTTGAACAAGTTTTGGACTTTCTTTGTGCCAAGTGAATGTAAAAGCAAGAGTGGGAAAGTTTTAAAATCTTTGTTAGTCTTTTTTTGATATTTGTGCCCCAATCCCATTCTCTGCCAGTCCTTCTGACCATTGGCTCAGATACAGAAAATGATGAGGAACCCAAAATTTTAACATTATCACAGATACAGGATGAGAGGAGAAGTCTTCCAAAAAATGATTCACATGACAATGGAGGCTTCTTCCTGTTATGTCTCTGGGACAGGAAATGAAAGGAAATCAACCCATTGGTTCTCTTAGGAAAAGTTGACCCGCTCTAATCAAAACTGGAAAACAATTAGCCTTACATCAATTCTTTTTTTTGTTGGTAATGAGTAGTTCATATTATACGACTTTTTATACTCATCCCATCATAATTAATATTATTATTAATAATATTTTTATTAAACAGTATTACGCAGCGCTGTACAAGAAATAGGGGTTGCAAATAACAGACAGATACAAACAGAGACACAGGAGGAGAAGAGGATCCTGCCCAGAAGAGTTTGCAATCTAAGAGTCTTAAAGATATACCTAACTTTTACCCAAAAGTCAAACTTTTATCCTATTGGATTCTATCAGAAAAAATAGAAGAAATATGGGATCATTCATTTTCTAGTTTAATGTTAAAAAAGTTTGATCTTTGGGTAAAAGTTGGGTGAATGTTGGGTAGAAACATTTAAAAAGATCATTGTGCCCCCTCAATGTCAGGTTTCCTCTATCCCTTCTGATATTGGGGAAAAAGAAGATAGCAGACACGGCACAGTCACTGGCAGATCTCTATGTACTTTGCATTCATTCCTTTCTACTGACACCAGCTTCCTAATTTTTCCTATATGAAGGCAGACGATGATTCAGCTTCCAGTCACTCCCTGAAATTGTTTTCTTGATTCAAAATGATAAACCAAAAATGCAAAGTTCTCCAGTGCCAATTATATGGCCATGTATGGTGCATTATGGTGACATTCCTGACATTTTTTCTAGTTTGGAATGGACTGGGGACAGTTTGGATGCTCCTTGGGGACTCCATTGATATTTGTGCCCCCCCCCCCCCCCATTGGAGTGACTTCTTCCTAATTTCAGTGAATGTTTCTAAGAAGGAAGTAAAGGACTGAAGCATGGAAAGTATACGGTAATCTCCCCAATTGCCAGGTGATAAGAAAACCAGCAATCCAGGAGATACATTGCAAATATGTGAGTTTATCAAAAGCTTAGTCTGCTAATATTTTGCCTTCCCTGGTCCCCCCCCTAAAAAAAAATTTTTTTTTTTTTCATTTTATGCCCTATTTAGTCCTATTGGGTTTCTGTGCTGGCAATGCAGGCAACAGCAAACATCACAGCACCCCAGCCCAGTACTCCTCTTCCAAGGGCCCCAAACCCTGGGGTGGCTCTATACGAAAATAGATTGATAAGTGGGCACCAGTCCGGAGGAATGGGTGTTACTAGGAAGGTTACCACCCCAGCTAACACCAATATGTGATACCGAGCCTCCATGATTGAAAGAACCCCTATAAGCCTCCATAAATGGAAGAATCAGTTCAGGAAGTGGGGAGAAATTTCCCCTAAAAAATGATGGATAACAGTAAAAACAAGAACTCTGATCTCTCGTTCATATCTGAAACTTCCGATCTCCTCAAAAAACACTCCTTTGGGGTCATTGCAGCCTATATCATCTTTTTCAAAAAAGCAGGAAATAAAATGTTTGTGATGAATATGACTTAATTTAAATCCCCCTCCTTTTGTGTGCTGCTTCCCCACCTCTTAGATTGTAAGCTCTTTTGGGCAGGGTCACCTCCCTGTGTCACTGTCTGTGTCTGTCTGTCATTTGCAACTCCTATTTAATGTACAGTGCTACGTAATATGTTGCCGCTTTATAAATACTGTATAATAAAAGTAATAATGATGATAATAATAATAATAATATACTTTTGATGGAAAAAAACAAATTCTTAGAAAGTTTTAAAGGATTAACTTCCATTCCTCAGCCCAGCAAATGAAAATTCAGCTTGCCAAGTTCTGTTTGTGTTCAGAGACTTCCGTGTAGCAATCTGTGAGAGTTATACGTAGAGAATATTGCGGAGTTCATAGATTTCGTGTTCCTTTAAGTCACATTGTGAGATAATTTGCTGGTGACAGGCAGAAGAAATGAAGTGAAATCTTTCCAGATATTGTTGGCAGGCCTGTACTAGTGCATGTTAGGAACTTCTCTCAGCCATAGATCACAGATGACAGATTCCTTAGGTTTAATGATTTACTTTGAATAGTTTGCGTTCAAAGTAAAAGTAAATTCACATATTACGTCAATAATTATATTGGGTGCACAGGGGCATAAAAAATGGGTGGTATTTACAGGCCCAGTACTGACATTCCCCAAGGCATGGCTGTTGGTGGAGGTAACTGGTAGAAGGTCCATGAGGTCAATGCAGGATTCTTTGTGAAAGACCCCAAATTGTACATAAAGGTCTTTAGACATATGGTCAGATAAGTGGTAGGAGGTCTGTGAGGTCAATGCATGATGTTAGAGACCCCAAACTGTACATAAGGTCTTAAGACATGGGGTCAGGTAACTGGTAGGGGTTCCCTGAGGTCAATGCATGATGTGAGGGACCCCAAACTGTATTTATTGGTCTTTAGACATGGGGTCAGGTAACTGAAAAGAGGTCTGTGAGGTCAATGCATGATGTGAGAGAGCCAAAAATGTACGTAAAGGTCTTTAGACATGGGGTAGATAATTAGTAGGAGGTCCATAAGATCAATGCATGACGTGAGGGACACCAAACTGTACATAAGGTCTTTAGACATGGGGTCAGGTAACTAGTAAGAGGTCTGTGAGGTCAATTCATGATGTGAGAGACCCCAAACTGTATTTAATGGTCTTTAGACATGGGGCCAGGTAACTGGAAATAGGTCTGTGAGGTCAATGCATGATGTGAGAGAATTCAAACTGTACATAAAGGTTTCGGACATGGGGTCAGATAACTGGTAGGGGTTCCCTGTGGTCAATGCACAATGTGAGGGACCCCAAACTTTATTTAATGGTCTTTAGACATGGGGTCAGGTAACTAGTAAGGGGTCTCTGAGGTCAATTCAAGTTGTGAGAGACTACAATCTGTACATAAGGGCCTTCGGATACGGGGGCAGGGAACTGGTAAGAGGTCTGTGAGGTCAATTCATGCTGTGAGAGGCCCCAAACTGTACATAAATGTTTCAGACATGGGGTCAGATAACTGGTAGGGGTTCCCTGATGGCAATGCATGTCTGTGAGGTCAATTCATGATGTGAGAGACCCAAAACTGTATGGAAAGGCCTTCAGACATGGGAACAGATAACTGGTAAGAGGTCCATGAGGTCAGTGGTATGGCTATGGGTATGGTATATACCCATACCCTGGTATGGGTGTAATTATTGGCATAACATTTTGACATAGAACCCAAATATACCAGACTGGGATTCCTCCATATAACCCAATCCTGAGACTCTGCCACATTCAATGGCATTATGTGTAAGGAGCTTGAAGTTTTTTTCACGTCGTTTCAAACGTTTTAGAAGCACACAATCACTTGTTTCCATTTTCAATTTTTTGGGGGTTCCCTGTAACTTGTAGAAACAAATATAATGTAGTCTTGTATAAGAGACCCAAATAAAAAAGTCCTCAGACACAGGGTTAGATTCTGACACCTCCCAAGTTATTGTCCTCAGGAAACCTTGTCCCAACTCAGCAGCCTACTGGGCGTGTAGACCACCATGGGAACACACAGGGGAACTTTCTTTTTAATCTACCCATACAGTTACAGGCTCCTAATTTTTTTTTCCTTTTAACTAAAATTAATTTATTTGAAGAGTGCCGTGGAAACCCTTCCTAAAATCTCATTCACCGGAGGTTGCCTGAGGTCAGCGTACACTGCTCAGTGTTTCTGTAGAACAATCTCTGTTTGTGTAGATCGCACTAACATTTTACTTTGTGTCAAGTCTTTGCCAACTGGGGACATTTCCCTGTTTAGTCATTGTTATAAGGTCTGATTTGTGGAACTTTATTTTTCCTAAATGCTGACATTGCCAATCTTACTTATTGGAAATAAAGGAGAGTGCCTTTCTCTAGCTATGGGCAGATTTGGAGAGGGTTAGAACCTTTGTTTTCTGAGTCCCAGAAACTTTCTGTGTCAATAAAGACCAACATTTTTAATTTACAAGTAATTCAGTGCCAGTAAAATTATTAGACCTGATTGTCCATGGTTTGAATTGGAAATAATGGACATCAGTGGCTTTAATTTAAAATGCCCTCATGGCCACTCATACTGTGATCACCACCCTAGATAGAGGGTACAGTGGAAGCTACAATGAAACTAAATTGCTTACATAAACTATATTTTCAAATAGTAAGAGAAAAAGCAAAGGTTTTGTAGACTAAAGGATTTAACTCCTACCTCCCATTCTTTTAACCATTACTAAGGATAGCAACTAGTTTAAAAATGTTTTATACCAGAACATCTGATGATTTTTTGATCCACACTCTATTAGAACATCTGGTGGGTATTTGACCCATAACCAATCCTTTTATTACAATTCTACCTACCAGGGAAATACAATGACCCTTACCTGTCTGCACATCCTCTTTTCGGTGAAACGCGTCAGGCACAGAGACTTTTTCTCTTTTTTTTTGTATTGTAGTGTTTGCCACATTTTTCACTATATAAGTGGGCTATGCATTATTCATTTTAAGATAACTTTGTTTAGCACAAATATCCTTTATGTGGAATTAAGCAAACAAAAATTCTGTGTGAACAGTTACAGCTTCTGATCACTACAAATACAACATGGGCATCTGCTAGTTTGGAAAACTATAAAAGTGACAATCAGGATTTCAAAAGTAAGAAAATGTATCGCTCTAAATCTGAAAACACCACTTTTTTTTAAAAAGGCCACACATTTCAGGATCATTTCTAATATCCAACATCGCTTTGGCTCGGACTGGAAATTTCCCAATTTTGGATAGTGCCAAAAAGCCAAATAAGACTTTTTGTATCGGTGGGCCAATGTGGGCACCATTTGGATTTTATTTTTATTTTTCTTTTAGTAAAACATTCGATATCAAACTTGATACACAGTTATAAATATTGTAAACTTAAATGAAAGACATCAAATTAAATTCTCATCAATGGAATTGATACGTAAAGGGCCGTAGTGTTCATTTTGGGTGTAAATTAGAATTGGTGATCTTTCTGCACCTTTTGCATGGTTTTTGGATCTCTCTTTTCTAAGTGCACATGTAGGGTGTTCTTTCTTGCGGTTTGTTTCCCATTAGCTCCTTTCCCTGTTCTCCACTGACTTGTTTACTCTCCAGGGAGAAAAGAAATTGAAAAAAAAAAAAAAAAGTCAGAGAGAAAGATTCCAGACATTGCTCCGAGAATCCCAGTCAGCACACTGGTGCATACGGTGCACAGTTCCCCCAAACCCACCCAGCGATTATCCAGCTCATAAAGGGATTCTGCAAAGACAACAGGAAACAAGAAATAGGATGGATTTTTGCCACGCACCAAAGGAATTTTTTTTCTTCTATAGCAACAGCGAAACGAAGAATGTAAACTTACAAAAGCAGGATGCCGATGAAACATGCCTATAGATCACGCCGACGGGGTGTTTAAATACTCATAAAAGCTTTCACCGTTACCGTGTTTTTCCAGGCTCCATTTTTATTTTTTGTTTTCTTAACGATCCGATTTTGGTGTCAAACGTGGAATTACGGTCATGAACGACATATTGCACCTTATGCGGTTGTCATCTTGGAAAAGCGCCTTGTAAAGTAAGTATATCATCCAATTTTTTTCCACTTTTCCAGGAACTTAGGAAGCAATACTTTGAGGATTTTTGTATTGCTTTATTAAAGCAAACAGGAAGGCGTGTTGAACAATCCGCAGATCTGCAGACAAATTGAAGGGTTTATGTTTTTCCATGAAAAGTAGCGGCAGAACGAATACTTCTCAGGGAGATCAAAGTAGTTGCATTGCTTTCTTTTGTTCTGAAGGTTTCTGTTCTTATGAGTGTTTATAACATTCAGCCTTGGGATTGAAATGTATATTTTAAAAAAGAAAACATAAACAGAATGTTCGTTTTAATTCTAACATAGACGTTCCAGGAGCGACGTTTCATAACATGCATTTTGTAAAAGTGACAGTGCAGAATTGTTCATTTGGATATGGAGCATGCGCAAAATCTTGTTTTATTTTTCCCTATGTTTAATCCTTAGATGCTTCACAGCTGTCACTGAGCTAATAATATTGCACATTGAATGATAATCACGCGTATTGGATCTTAAAGTTCTCAATGCAAATGTTTTTAGGCATAGTTTTTGTTTTTGGAGATGGAAACTTTTTTCATTTCCCTGATTTAAAATGTGTCCATATTTTTTTTTGGGATAAGACAGTAAAGATTTTATTTAATGACGGGGGGAGTCACCTTCATTTTTTGTATTGGTAACTAAAAGTCAGGGCCCATTGACACCTTTCACACATTAATACATGCGCATGCACAAGATCGCTACAGTCCCATTCATTTTGAACATCACCTAACAAAATGACGCAATTCACCATCAACATGCATAAGTGTTTCAGCAAGTTCTATAGATTGCTTTAAGAAATGATTTCTAGAAGCACAGAATATAACTGGGGATTAAAGCTTTAAAGATAACAGTGACTGCTGATCCAGGGAACATCCGATTGCCTCATGGGATCAGAAAGGAACTTTTTTCCTGTTGGAGCAAGTTGTACCGGGGTTTTTTTTGCCTTCCTCTAGACCAACTATGTCTTATAGGGTTTTATATCTGGGATATGTTTATTTAACTAATGGTTGAACTCGATGGACTTATGTCTTTTTTCAACCTGACTTACTGTAACTATGTATGGAACTATGTATGGCAGTCACCACAATGCACAATAATACATTACCATGCAGTTTTAAAAGTGCTGCATTCCATATTTTGGACATCTTGTTGGGTTGCCAGAAACCATTTATAGATCCTTATAGAACCTTTATAGATTATTTATGTATAAAGGAACTAAGGAACTGTGTAAAGCAGCGTAACAGCATGCCAAGGTCTGAATGGGCTCTAAAGAGGAAAATCTTCCAATAGGGACATTTGTTGCTGTGATCATTTACTAAACCTGACCGTACAACCTGACTGTAAAATCCTCATCAGAACTTTTTATATATATAAATTTGTATGCTTGCTGTTAAATATTTTCAAGATTGTATTTCAAAAGTAATAGTGATGGTAGAAAAAAAAATCAAGTGATCCAACAAGTCTACAACTTTTTTAATATTTTATTTTCTCTTTTCTTGGTGTCTAAGTAGAAAGACTGTTGTCTGAGAGATGGTCTACCTCTCCCGGGAATCTGTTCCTTTTTTCCCCTCTAGCAATGGTGACCCCACAATTCTTTCTATATAGAGGAATCAGGACCTCCTTCCTCCTGCTGGTGACCCCTCTAGTGATGGTGACCCCACAATTCTATCTATATTGGGGAATCAGGATCTAATTCCTCCTGCTGGTGACCCCTCTAGTGATGGTGACCCCACAATTCTATCTATATAGGGGAATCAGGATCTAATTCCTCCTGCTGGTGGCCCCTCTAGTGATGGTGACCCCACAATTCTAGCTATATTGGGGTATCACTCTTTCTCCTATTGTGGATCCCTCCATTCATACATCCCACAATTCTATACTCTATGTCCATAGTTTGCTCATTTTGCAATCATTTAAAGTCGGCACCCCATATTGTTTTCCCAGTACAGTTAGCATACTTGTAACATATTCCTTCAATGAACGCTTACTGGACTCTTTTATTTTTTCTAATAAGAAGATTGACAGATATGCAATGAGACAGAGGGGACAGTGAAGCATAAATTGTTGTGCAACACTACTAACAAGGAAGCAGAGCCTACAAATGTAATACAAATGTAATAAACATCAATCTACAGAATTACAATCCATAGAAAAGTGTACCTGGTGGTACCACCCCAGGACAATCACAGCCTGGGTTTAGGGAAAGTGGCCTGCATAATATTGACCATCAGTTGAAGGACATCTTGTGGCAGTAAAGAGGAACTGCAGCTCTGAATTTAATGTAAATATTATACCAAAAGGTGTTTACATTTTTTTATTGCACTGTATATTTTTATGTATGCTAATTTTTCACCTGGAGTTCTGCTCTTATTAACCTAAATATTACAGTACCTGGTATAAACAAGTATAGGGGAGCATGCGAATCAAACCCTATTCTTCCTTGTGCAGCAATGGGTGTCTGATTCGGTCCCGTTTGCCTTTTTCCACCCAGACTTGGGTCTTATTGTCCTGGAGTAACCCATAGATGAACTGTTTGATCTGTAAAGTGGAATAGCAGATCAGTTCTTTCGGTTGTAGTATTATCTCCTTCCATCATGTACAGGTTTTTGAAGAATCTGTTGTGCCCAATAGGACATAGGGGTTACGTGACGGACAATAGGGTTACAATGGGGTTACATGACGGACACAGGTAGAACTGCTGTTATTCTACTTTGAGATTCCATTTTTACAAATCCGGTGGAAGAGTTAAAAAAGGAGCATATGTAAAGACTGAGAAATATCTCATAAAATTGCTCATGTCACATATATACATATATTTATAGAAGCATTCTCCATATATATCTAAACATTTGGGGTGAAATCTTGGAGTACTTGGAATGCTTTCCCGGGAAGAAGACACTTTTTTTGACTTGAGGTCACTTATACCAACATTTATCATGTAACAGCTGACTTGACAATAACTTTATGACAACTTTTCATACCTAATAACTTGTATTGTAGCTTGTAACTTTTTATTATTGTAATTGTATCTGATGACCATAGTATTAGGCAAATGGTGCTGCAGCCAGCAATGAACGGGAACCAGTATGATTGCTTCCTGACTGTCCCTAGGTACCAGGTTTGCTGGATCACCCAGCTTCCCCCATGATAATCTATCTTCTCTAATCTTGGAGAACTTTATTAAACCAGACGTCTATACCTTGCACTCATGTCTGCTACAAACCAACAGATCCACATGCATACATTGGCTGCCATTCCCATTACCCAGCTGGTTGCCCTGTTTCTTTAAAGCCAGTTTCCATAAAAATCTAACTTTTTAAGGTCCTCGTTCCCCTGTATGCCCAGGGATAACAGATGGAGGAGCTCAAGGATTTTAGGGTAACCTGCCGAGCATTGGGGGCCATTGTATAGACCGGCCATGAAATGCAAGTAGAAAAACCTCAGAAATAAAGTTAGGCCGGTCGCTTTAATTGGATTTTTTATTTCTTTGTGCCTTTCTGAGATTTCATGGCATCTCTGTGTACTTGTTCCAAAGCGTCATTATTCACAGCTGGTTAACGGCCTCCAGACCCCTGAAAAATTCATCATCATTAAAGCTGTGATTAAGCAGCTATCCATCACACGTTATATTCTCCCCAACCGGCCTCATTATTGGGACAGAAGGAAACATTCTGCTGTAAGAAGGAACTGCGGGTCAAAAAGTGACATGTAATATTGTGGCAGGGCGTGTGCAAGAAAAGACTTCCAAGCAGAGCTGAGCCAGGCACAAGACTGACATTAAGACCTAAACCTGCTTAAAGGGAAAGTAGATGTCAGTATTTATAAGCTGGGTGGGAAGAACGGGTGGTGGATTCTGTATTGTGACCCAACCCAAAAACAGTGAAAAGTGCTGGGTGGTGCGCCCAGCTAAAATAGGCTGGGGAGGCAAACCCTTCACATTCACATTCGCTTTGCTAAAGCACAGAACATCATAAACAAATGCCATGTAAACAAATGCTTGTAAAAGAAAATCCATTTCCACCTTTTTTACTGTTGCATCTCAGTGCTATCCATCTCCTGCACCTAGCTTGGCCATTTTATGATTTGTAGTGGTGGCTGTATGACAGGTGACACAGAGGACTATACACTGCACAAAGAGCTAGATCAGCGGTCACCAACATTTCGGAACTCATGGACCACTAAATTCATGATTTAAAATCCCGTGGACCATGAATATGAATTTTTTCAAAAAAGATAAATACATTTGTAAAATAATGATTTTCCTAATGGTGCTGACGAGGACTGTGGCGGCTCTGATTCATTGATCAGCTCACGGTTAAGTGAAGTATTACTATTGAATTATTATCATTAGTTGCATTATCTTTGGTATTACTAAAGAAATGTAAAATATTTGTTTGCTTTTTCTCACTCATTATGGGTTTATTTCATTCTAAGACCAAACAAGAAATGATAATTATCAAAGTCAGGCTATTTGATGCCATTAAATATAACAGTTATAGAAAATACACAGCTAAGGTCATACTTACCTAACAGATCCTCTGAGAAATAAATAAATAAAATAAAATAATAGGATGAGAATCGGTATTGGCGGAGCGGGGTGACTGTTGTAATGGCAGAAACAATACTGAAGCGTACGGCTCGGTTGCCTCATACAACATAATACTACACTGACGTCACGCTGCGCCCCCCTTGTTTCTCCGTCTCTAGTACAGTTCATGAATTTAGTGCAATATAAAGGCGAAAATTGTCATTCAGAATATAAGAATTTATTAGAATAATATTTTTGTTTTATTATTATTAAAACATAAAAATTGCAAAAAATGTCCAAATTTTTCTGTGGACAACTAAAATTTTCCAGGTTTGCTGGATTAACCACGTTCACTGATGAAAGTGAATCCTCTCCAGCCTTGGAGAGCTTTAATAAATCAGGCCCAATGATGCAAAAAAATAATAGCCACCCAGGGGTGCATTATTTTTAGTGTCAGATATCTCATAGTCTTATATTGTGAGAAGAAGCAGTGAAGCAAAACCAATGTGAAATGGTGCAAAGCTATAATTACATCTTGCATAAACAAAACCACCACAGCTATATAAAGTTATTAGACATCTCATTACAAAACCATGGCCATTAATACTGTCCCCCCCTCCATGGTCATTTTTATTGTGCCCCCCTCCATGGTCATTATTACTGCCCCCCCCCTCCATGGTCATTAATATTGTGCCCCCCTCCATGGTCATTATTACTGCCCCCCCCCTCCATGGTCATTAATATTGTGCCCCCCTCTATGGTCAATAACACTGCCCCCCCCTCCATGGTCATTAATACTGTACCCCCCTCCATTGTCATTAATATTTTGCCCCCCTCCATGGACATTAATATTGTGCCCCCCCCCCCATGGTCAATATTATGGAGTTGGTCTCTCCACTGGCCATTATAACTGAGTTGGCCCCCCTGTGGCTACAACTGCCTCCACTTTCCAAGTGATTTTGGTTGTCTTGGAATTTGTGCCCATTTGTGAGGTCAGGTACTGCTGTTGGATGAGAATACTTACAATCTGTTTTCCAATTTATCTCAAATGTGTTCAGAACAGGACCCGAGTTCCTCCACATGAAACTGGTGACACCATGTTGTATTTATGGAGCTGGCTTTGTACACTTAGAGACAGTAATGGAACCCAAAAGGGCCTTCACCAAACTGTCACCACAAAGTTGGACAATTGTCCAAAATATCATTGTATGCTATTGTATCAACATAAGCCTTTACTAGAAGACACCTGAACTCAATGGTAGGTGTTTAAGTTATATAGTATAACAATGATATCTGGCTGAAATAACCATCAAATGAAGCCTTCCACCACCAAGATGGCTCCTTTTCCATTTGAATATGCATTGGTTCTTCTGAGATTACCCCGGCCCATCAGAGTTAGGCCAGAGACCCTTGGTCCTTCAGGTGGGGCGGACATTATTATAAGCACAAAGTCAAAATAAAACTTAAAGGTATTTTAGGTTCTCCCGAAGAATGCCTGGTGCAGAATTTCTAAGGACACATTCCTGACGGCGAGAATAATTTGGAATATTCCCAACGTAAATAACGGGGGGTCGTTGTGTAACTGTACTCTCTCCAGTGTAAACAAGCAAGGGATATCCTCTCACATCAAAGTTTCGCCTTCTATTTTATGTTCTATCAGTGGTGAGTTTGCTGTAACGGGTGTTTGATTTCCCAGGGCTATTGTGAATTTTTCTATTTTTTTCTACAGCTGCAAATAGGTTGCCAAAACTTTTATAGCTCTTTGGAAAACTGAAGAAAATACATAAAAAGGCGTTAAAATGCCACAACTGCGGAAGGTTAAATAAACAGAATCGCTCTCTCTCCGGGGAACTTGGCTTTTGGTCCGTTGTTCATTGTGAATTATGAGTCAACAGTAAAAACATTCACACCAGATTCAAAGTTCCGCATCACGGCACCCTAACGCAATATTGAAACATTGTAGCATTCTGCAGTGTATACGGGTGCATTGCATTCCATGAAAAGGGTCATGTTGGATTGTGGGAATGTTAGGGTGCATTGGCACCCCAATCATTTTCTTGGGGTGCCAATGCACCCTAACATCGTAACGTAATATTTATAGAAAATGCCAATTAATGCAACAAAAAAGAATGTTCTATGGCATATCTTTTTGAAATTCTTTAAAACTAAACATAAGAGACACAAAATAATTATTATTACACAGTATTTATATAGCGCCAACATTTTACCTAGCTCTGTACAAAGTCCATAGTCATGTGACTAGCTGTCCCTCAGAGGAGCTCACAATCTAATGTCCCTACCATAGTCATATGTCATTACCAGAGTCTAAGGTCAATTTTTGTGGGGAAGCCATTTAACCTAACTGCATGTTTTTGGCATGGGGACGGAAACCGGAGTACCCGGAGGAAACCCACACAAACATAGGGAGAATCTGCAAACTCCATGCAGATAGTGTCCTGGCCGAGATTCCAACCTGAGACCTAGCGCTGCAAAGGCCGGAGTGCTAACCACTGAGCCACCGTGCTGCCCACAGCTCCATATTTATTAATACATCATTAAAACACAACTCAACTGTCTCCACCCCCGCGGACCCAACTTAAGCCTTCCCCCTACAGCTCCAGACTTCTTCCCCCTCCCCTGAGGGCACAATGATGTAAATCTCAGAGCTGGATGGCCAACAACACAAATCCTTTGACAGAAAAACTTTTTCCATTTATATTTACCGTAGTTTAAATGGACTTTAGTTTATCATTATGATTTTTTTTTTGAATACACATCTGAATTTAATACAATTGAATTAATTGATGTTTTCTGTTTTCTTTTTAGGTTATAAATGAATAGCCCTTATGCCCAACATGAGCTGGAGTTTTTTAACCCGTCTTCTAGAAGAAATTCACAATCACTCCACCTTTGTGGGGAAGGTTTGGCTCACGGTCTTAATCATCTTCCGAATAGTCCTAACCGCGGTTGGCGGAGAATCGATTTACAACGATGAACAAAGTAAATTTATGTGTAATACGAAGCAGCCGGGCTGCGATAACGTCTGCTATGACGCCTTTGCACCTCTATCACATGTACGCTTCTGGGTCTTCCAGATTATCATGATATCGGCTCCATCGGTTATGTACCTCGGCTACGCCATCCACAGGATCGCCCGGGCTGCTGAGGACGATAGACGGAACCATTTGCGAAAGAAGAAGAAAAAATCTTTTTCCAGATGGAGGACGGGAGAAAACGTTGAAGATCCAGAGGACGATGAGGAGGAGCCCATGATCTACGAGGCTCCGGCAGAACCGGAGAAAGTAGAAAGCAAAGACAAAGAAAATAAAAAACATGATGGCCGAAGACGTATTAAGGAGGAAGGACTGATGAAAATTTACGTCTTCCAGATTTTATCCAGGGCTCTTTTTGAAGTTGGTTTTTTGATAGGTCAATATTTCCTGTATGGCTTCCGAGTCTTGCCTTCGTTCAAGTGCAGCACATTGCCGTGTCCACACACAGTCGACTGCTTTGTGTCCAGGCCGACAGAGAAGACGATATTTTTGCTGATCATGTATGTTGTCAGCTGTCTGTGCTTGTTGCTCAATGTCTGCGAGATGTTTCACCTTGGATTCGGGACCATAAGGGATGCAATTCGCAGCAGGAGGACTAATACGGCCAGGCAGCCACCTTACAATTATTCCTACCCAAAAAATATCATTTGTCCTCCGGAATATAATATGGTGGTGAAGTCTGACAAATCCCAATCCAACGTCCCTAACAGCATCATGGCCCATGAACAAAACTTGGCCAACGTTGCTCAAGAACAAAATTGCACAAGCCCCGATGATAACGTTCCATCAGACCTCACTGCTCTACATAAACATTTAAGGGTTGCACAGGAACAGTTAGACATTGCATTCCAGACCTATAACTCTCAGGTCAATGCCCAGACATCAAGGACCAGTAGTCCTGCATCTGGGGGGACAGTGGTGGAACAGAATCGGGTAAACACTGCACACGAAAAGCAAGGAGCAAAGCCTAAAGCCAGCTCGGATAAAGGCAGCACCAGCAGCAAAGATGGAAAAACTTCCGTATGGATTTGAAATTTAACAGGAAAATAAAAAAGTAAAAATCCACTGGAATTCCAAGTTTTTTTACTAACATGCCAGTAATGGTTCCTCGGACCGAAGCACAATTTAAGATAATATACTAATTAACTTTTTTATACTTTTTCTCTACTTTTTTTTCTAACCAATTATACGGCTTTATACATTCATATTACTACTTACATGCTTCTAAATGAGAAACAGGAGGGGGGATTCTAAAAATCAGGATTTACTACCATGAAGGGCTACAAACAATCTTTTGGCTTTATTTCTTCTATGGAACGATGAATTTCTGACTCCGGACCCCGGATTTTATAGACTGAAAAGTCAGCTGGAAAAATTTGCTTTGCACAAAAATAGTTCATGGGATACAGACTGGGAAATTAGATTTTGTTCTGTAACTGAAACTTTTGTTGTCTTATTTGTAAGATATTGTTTTATATAAAAAAAAAGAATGTGGCTCAAACTTCAAATGACTAGATATGTGATTATTTGGGGGAATGTTGGTCTTATAATTGTGGGGGGGTCTTATTATATACTGCA
The DNA here is from genome assembly GCF_032062135.1 of Pyxicephalus adspersus. Lineage (NCBI taxonomy): Eukaryota > Metazoa > Chordata > Amphibia > Anura > Pyxicephalidae > Pyxicephalus > Pyxicephalus adspersus. The sequence continues at coordinate 144,151,904 of NC_092862.1, forward strand.
TGACCATTATACTGTATACTGCCCATACATACAGAGAACAGATACTGAGAATTACACCCGGGGTACACGACAAGAGAAGTAGTACTGTGCAGAGTCCATACATACAGAATAAGAACAGATACTGAGAATTACACCTGGGGTACAGGACAAGAGAAGTAGTACTGTGCAGAGTCCATACATACAGAATAAGAACAGATACTGAGAATTACACTTGGGGTACAGGACAAAAGAAGAAGTACTGCGTGGAGTCCATACATACAGAAAAAGAACAGATACTGAGAATTAAACCCAGGGTACAGGACAAGAGAAGTGGTACTGTGCAGAGTCCGTGCATACAGAATAGGAACACATACTGAGAATTACCCCCGGGGTATGGATCTGTGTTGTAGAGAACCTTTGCTCACTCTATACTCTGTACTGCTCCATTCTCAATGCTGTGCAGCATCTTACATACTCTGAATGCTGTGCTGTACATTATATACGTCACCCTGCTGATCATCACAGCATTGTCATATAATATCCGTGCAAACCTCAAGTTATTCCCATATCTAGGACTTTATTACCCCGACAAACTGAAACATAAACACTGCAGATCCCTCAAACAACCTCGGACCGCAGCAGCCTGACTTCACCGTGTAAATAAAGTGAAGCTATTTATCACGCTGAGACATGGAGAGTGTAATGGACTCTAATGTGAATGTCCCAAAAACACAGCAGTATGTTTTAAATCTGTATAAACCAGCGGATGGCTCTGGAATAGGGTCTGACTCATCCGCAGATGTTACATCATTACCTTCTTTATTTAGTCAAAGAGGAATTTCAGGGAATAGGAAAAAAAATTAACATTTGGCTACAAAAGTTTTCCTTCCGTGCTCCATCTGCTTTATACTCTGTATTACTTTATATCTGAAGCTTTGTGCAGCTTTCCTTTGTAATTTGCACATTTTTATGTTCCCTGTACCTTTAAAATAAGGAAACTTATCTTTATCTATCAGAACTGAGAAAATAATAAGACAATGGCCTGACTTATTAAAGCTCTCCAAGGCTGGAGGAGATACATTTGCATCAGTGAAGCTGGGCAATCCAGCAAACCTGGAATGAATCTGGACCGAGATTGAAAACATTTGCTAACAAATAGCAAATTACTTTTAAGAAATCCAGGTTTGCTAAATTACACAGATTCACTGGGGAAGGTGTATCCTCTCCAGCTTTCGAGAGCTTTATTAAATCAGGCCCATTGTTTAGTTTATGCATCTCTATCTGCTGTTCTCAATTAGGACGAACCAACATGGAGATTATACAGAGGGAGTCATGTGACAGGAGGCTGCAGATGTACCTACAAGCACCTGATGAATTCGTCTGCAATGGATAATATAAAATTCACACTGGAGGCAAATCCACATTAGCATCTGACTTGGCACAGCACCAGAGATGCAGTAAATGATTTTAGCTTTCGATCCTAAAGTCGTTACATAGTAGGTTAGGTTGAAAGAAGACATAAAAGTCCAATAAATTCAACTACTAGGAAAAAAAACATATCCCAGATATAAAACCCTATAAGACATAGTTGATCCAGAGGAAGGCAAAAAACCCCGGGTACAATTTGCTTCAACAGGGGAAAAAAATTCCTTCCTGATTCCTGAGGCAATTGGATGTTCCCTGGATCAGCAGTCTCTGTTATGTTTACTATAAATCCTTAATACCCAGTTATATTCTGTGCTTCTAGAAACCATCCAGCTTTTTCTTAAAGCAATCTATAGTTGTTGCTGAAATTACTTCCTGAGGGAGCCGATTCCACATTTTCACAGACCTTACAGTGAAGAATCCCTTCCTTATCCAGAGCTTAAACTTCTGTTCCTCCAGATGCAAAGAGCGCCCCCTTGTGCTTTGTAATGACCTCAAAGTGAATAATGGGGAAGAGAGTTCTCTATATGGACCATTTATATATTTATACAGGGTGATCATATCCCCCCTTATACGTCTCTTCTCAAGGGAGAATAGATTCAGTTCAGCTAATCTCTCCTCATAGCTGAGCTCCTCCATTCCTTTTAGTAGTTTAGTTGCCCTTCTCTGCACTCTCTCCAATCCCACAATGTCCTTTTTGTGAACTGGTGCCCAAAACTGGACTGCATATTCCAGATGTGGTCTGACCAATGCTTTGTACAGGATTATGTCTCCATCTCTGCAGTCTATTCCTCTTTTAATACAAGAAAGTACTTTACTAGCTTTAGATATTGCAGCTTGGCATTGCATGCTGGTATTAAGTCTATGATCTACCAGTCTTTGTTTTGCAATTATAAGGTAGAAAACTTTCCTCCGGGTATTTCTCGGATCTGGAGCTTTTAACATTTCCCTCTTGGGCAAAACCACCCAGAACCCCATCTGTCTGTCCAATGAACCAGTAGGAACTCTCCTATTGGACAGGACTTAAGCTCAAGAGAACCTGACTTAGTTCTGATATAGGAGACCTTGGACTACAATTGGTAACAATGTGGAAACAGAATCACAAGGGACACACAAATTGTGTTTTTCCTATAACGGTAATATTTGGCACCTTTTGGATGATGGTCAGGCCCTTTTTTGGCCATTTCTAAAGCTGCGTACACACTTCCAATAATTATCATTGGAAACGAACGACTGAACGGCCGAAAATCGTTCACAAAAAAGGAGACCAACAATGCCGACGAATGAGGATTGTCGTTGGAAATAAACGAATGTCACGGCGGATCTAATTGGCCGACGATCGTTCGCTATCTATTGTGTGTACGCTCGTTCAGTGATCATGCATGTTTCCTGAATACACTTTCTCCTTTACATGTCACTTCCTGCATCGTTCAAACAATCATATCTAGCGTGTGTACATTATTGGTGGATTATATTTGAACAATCGTATCGTTACAGCATGTACAGAATTGTGCACAATACGATTGTGAACAATACGATTGTGCATAATCGTTGATCGGTCGTAATTGTTCGTTTTCTAACGATATTTATTGGAAGTGTGTACGTAGCCTTAGTGAGACATCCACGGTGCCACCTCCTACATTTGTGGTGAGTAAAGTATACTGGAATCTCCGCTGTCCTTTCTTCTGTCTTTGTAGGTAGCTGTTGTCTAGTTCCTCATGCCCCAGATGTGGCCAGTTGCTTCCTTCCATTCCCTTCAAATGGCAATGGCCAAAATGTGGTTGGAGAGAAGAGGCAGCAATTTTATGTGGTGGGTGGGTTTACATTGATGGGCATTGGGATTAAATTGGCACAGAGTGGTATTATCTTGGCATTTCTTCCCTCTCACTGCCAGCACAGGACCATAAGCAAGACTTTTACTAAAGAAACCAAAAATATTTCAGCCTTTGCAGTGTTTTCATCCCAACTGCATGAGCTGAAGCTAGTTTTGTCTAGATCAGTGTTTCCCAACCAGGGTTCCTGGAGAGGTTGCTGGGGGTTCCTGGAGCAATGAGCAGTTTGCACCTCTCAGGTCAGTATAAGTGACCCCAATGATGTTTTTGTCTATCTGTAAGGGTGACATTCTTCCCAATGGCCAGCAATGAAAGAGGAATTCTTCCCACTGACCACCACACTAATATACTGTGATCTGTGGATATAGGAATTATAGCTCAGGTTCCTGAAAGTTATTTCAAGGGTTCCCCGTGTTAAAAAGGTTGTATTATGGGATGCTAGAACAGGGGTAAAACTAACCTTACCCCCTGCTCAAACAGATTTCATCATTCTCCTTCCATATTGTTGGACTGACTCTATACCGCCATGAAAGAAGCCCTCTTGCCCTTCTGGTCTGAATCCTGACATCGTACAAATTCATGCAAATCTACAAGCCTTGCATGCTATGTAAAGATGTCAGGACCTCACCCAGTGGGCATCAGAGAGGAGGGTCTGCAGTTGCAGGAATAAGGTAAGTAGGTTCTGGGTCTCAGACAGGTATTAAGATCAAAGGTTTTCACTGTAAGCTGACTTTTTGATCTGCATACTTATTCCAGGAAACAACATTACCCAGCCATTGCCAGTCAACCCTTGTATTTACAAGTCCAGGTTTTAAAGTGGACCTATCAGATATATCCATTCATGTTAAGTGCATAAATATTGTGACAGTGCACCACAAATTATATATTATTGCTTACAGAGATTACACTACTCCCCATGACCAAACCTTCAAAGTTCAGATATCATCATGGGTCATTATCCACCTCTGGGTGACCCATCATGTAAAGCAGGGGTCAGCAAACTTTTTGGACTACTAGGCCATTTCAGGAGGTCAAGAAGGCATATTAGGCCAGAAGAAACAAGGTGTCCAATGAAAGGTTTTTTCAAGCCCTGACTGCAAGCGAGCAGCCTCAGTCTTCCGCTCATCTGTGGTGTAGTCTCTGTACGTGTGCCCGTGCTTGGCATCGAGATGCCCCTTGAGATTCGACCACCTAAAAGCCCTTAAAACACTGGGCTTTTGGACAAAGAATAATTTGTCAGTCTATTCTGGGTCGAAGACACGATGTTCGAGGTCATCCTTCCGGAGACTGGTAGCTGCGCATTGCTTCTGCTCTTTGGGCATAGTAATTGGGGTTACTGTGCGGGAACAAGATGATATCGCGAGAACTCGATAATGTGACAATTCAATCAGGCTGGATCCAACAATAAATAACTAGGGGGGCGTTAGGCCAGACTGGAATACTGGCTAGGCCGGAGTTTGCCTACCTCTGATGTAAAGCCTCTCATTATGTGATTTACTACAAAGTTACAATGTTGCAGTATGATCACTAGAGAATAGAAGATTGAAGAAATGTTTCCACCTGACCTGCAGCAAGATTATGACTTCATTAGCTCATGCAAAGTTACTGGACAAGGTCTTTTTAATTAAAAAGGAAACAATGAAAACATTTCTGAAAATTATTGTAACTTTATATTGTAACATGTCAGTAATGTAATTCTGATGTTCTGTAAAGTTACTGACAGGTCCACTTTAAGGTCTTGCCTACCTCCTTTAGTAAAATAAAATATTATTTTTGCCCTGGCAGACAGCACCAACCATAACTAGTTTTTGTTTAATTTCTCTGCTGTCTTTGGCTTTATAAATTTATTCTGTGTCTCCAGCATAAGAACAATAATCGAGAAAGATTACAAGTCATTTCGGAACACTCAAGTTTTCGTTTACTTAAGAACATTTTCTGCCCCGTAAAACAAACAAGAGAAGCGAATAAAATATAAGGACCATTAAGGGGCTGACAATGATTGCTGTCACATCTCTGGGGAAGAGGCGACGAGGGATTATTAAGGGAAGGGTAAACTCATAGAAATGGGGATCTCGGTCTTGATTTATTTTTTCCCTTAAAAGGGTTTCTTTCATCATTTAGGAATAAGCTTCATGTAAAGGAAAATACACATTGCTACAAAGAAGAATGAAAAGGTATAGAAAGCAATTTTTGGCAAAGCTACATAGCCACAAGTGGAAACAAATGAAAGCTTCTGATATTAAAATTGAATATTGCCTTGGACCCCCTCACCCCCTCATTGCCAAGGCCATTATTACTTTCTGTGCCCCCTTTCACCTAGGGCTGGTGGACCCTCACACAGGAGTCAGTCAGTCCTGACACTTCTTCATGATGGACAGTGTGGTAGCTATGAGGAGGAAATTGAATGGAAATGCATGCATGGCCACCATATTAAGCCCTTTCACCTGCTGGAGGCTGTAGGTGATTGCTGGGCTGGGCTCTTTGCTGTGGTTTGGAGGTTAGTGCTAGGGGTAATTGTGTGCCCTGGGACTTGTTCGGTGGTATTTTTGCTGACCCCAACACATGCAGGTTAATGCTGGGGAATTTCATTGCTCACCCCTGACACTATTGGATGGGATGTATTATTATTATTATTATTATAATATTAAACAGGATTTTTATAGCGCCAACATATTATGCAGTGCTGTACATTAAATAGGGATTGCAAATGACAGACGAATTCAGACAGTTACACAGGAGGAGGAGAGGACCCTGCCCCGAAGAGTTTACAATCTAGGAGTGTAAATTTTGTATTGTATTTGTTTTGTGGATTCTTGAGCACCCGATTCCAAAGCAATGAGCACTACCAAACTCCACTCTTGTTTGTAGGCTTCCCACAAAATTTGTCTGTGGGTGTTTGCCCCATTGCTGAGGTCAGGTACTGATGTGCGATGAGAAGACCTGGTTCATAGTTTCAATTCATCCCAAAGGTGTTCAGTAGGGTGGAGGGGTTGAGGTCAGGGGTCTGTTCAGGACACTTAAATTCCCCTAAACCCAGCTGGTGACCCCATGTCTTTATGGAGCTGGCTTCGTACCCCAGGGCACAGTCATGGGGGAACAGAAACGGGTCCTCACCAAATTGTGACCAAAAGGCTGGAAGAGCACAATTGTCTACAATGTTTTTGAATGATGTAGCTTTAAGAGTAGTCTTTACTGGAAATACTGGAATTAGTTGGGGCAGTGTTCACAAAATATTTGTAAGAAATGTGTAACACTTTCAAGTATTTATTACCCCTTACAGAGATCACTATAAGCATTTTTCTCCTTTTTATTCCAGGATAGGGATGAGCGAGCGAAACAGAACATGTAAGCAAGAACGGCCTTGTGATTCGTCACAAGGTCATGTTCTTGCCAAACTTAGATGAACTCTCAATGGGGAAACTCCATTGAGAGTTCGCCTGCAGTCACAGCTGATTGGAAGCACTCGCGTGCCTCCAATCAGCTGTGACCAGCAGTTCCTACGCTCCCCGGGCTGTACTTATCAGCCCGGTGACCATGGGAACTGAACTCAGATGAACTCTCAATGGAGAAACTCCAGTGAGAGTTCGCCTGCAGTCACTGCAGTCACAGCTGATTGGAGGCACTCGCGTGCCTTCCAGTCAGCTGTGACTGCAGGTTCCCACACTCCCTGGGCTTGACTTATCAGCCTGGTGACCGTGAGAACTGAACTCAGATGAACTCTCAATGGAGAAACTCAATTGAGAGTTTGCCTGCAGTCACAGCTGATTGGAAGCACCCGCGTGCCTCCAATCAGCTGTGACTGCAAGTCCCCCCTCCCCCCCGGGCTGTACTTATCAGCCCGGTGACCGTAGGAACTGAACTCAGATGAACTCTCAATGGAGAAACTCCAGTGAGAGTTCGCCTTTCAATGGAATTTGCAAAATCGGTTTGCCAAAATTTTGCGGACCCATTGGAAGTTCGGGGAAATTTTCACGAGAATGTCAGAGGCATTCTCGCTCATCCCTATTCCAGGATGCAGTCATTTTTTTATCCACCACCAGCTACTTTCACCTACTTTCTGAGATGTTGTTTTAGATGACACAACCCAACTTTCGTTGCTGTTATAATCTGATCATTGGGGTTCCTCCATCATCTCCCTAAACAAAATCGCTAGAATGGAGCCAAGGCAAAGTCACTGACCTAAGATCAAAGGTGGCTTTTTAATGGTAAAAGGTAGAACTTGTTAGCACTGCAGGCCGTGGCGGCGCCGCTGCTCCTAATCGCAGGCACGGGCGCAGGGTCCTATCTCTCAGGTAATCCACTACCTGTGTTCCATGTCAGTGTTTCTTTCATGCTGAGACATGCTTGCTCTGGTGTGGGTGTGTCTCTGAGGTAGCACACACACGCCCTCTGTTTCCTACAGCCTATGGCTGATGCCCTGCAGGTATTTAAAGGCACCTCCTACCACAGGAAGTTGCCTGAGCAATCTCTGGCTTACCTGCGTTACTCTCACTGCTAAGGTGTTTTGTTTGTTTGCTCTGCTGTGTACCGAACCTTGCCTTCGTTTATTGGACTCTGCCTGTTTGCTGCCTGACCCTGACCTTGCAATTTGTTTCTGGACTTTGTCTGTTTGCTGCCTGTCCCTGACCTTGGAATACATTTTTGGACTTTGCCTGTTACCGCCTGGTCCTGACTCCTGTGGTCAGCTGCCACTGGTCTGGGGATTGCTCTGGAGTGGCACCTGGCAGCTACCCCGCAGCCCAAACCTATCCTCACCCTCAGAGGCTCTAGTGAAGACCTGGTAGCTGCTTAGTCACGCCCCTCTGGAGTGTACCCGGTCAGTGGCACAGTGGGTCCACACCCGCTTGCATAACAGAACTTTTCTGAAAAATTATACTGTTGCTGTATAAAGTTACTGTATTGTATACTTGAACAATGGAAGAGACCAACTCCACCAACGTCAGTCACAGGAAATGTGAAAACTTTTGGGAAAACTTTCCCCATAATTGTCAATTCTTAGCCGGTCAGCAATTACCACAATAGTGGCATAAATGTGGCATATCCCCAGGGGCACATTACAGTAATGTAGATGCATGCTCACTTAAGTAATGGATGGTAAAGACATTGATAAAGGTTCTCTGGGCTTCCTTGAGCAAAGCTCAAATCCAGTTATGACCTCTACTGCCCTTATTCCAATGGCACTGCTCCAGTAAGCTTGGAACTGAAATGTTTAATAATCCTTAAATATTCAACAAAATTTCCTTGGGGATTATTAAATATTTCAGTTTCAACCTTCCTAGAGCAGTGTCATTGGAATAAAGGTAGCAGAGCTCATCATTGCCATTGAGCTATTGTGCACATAAAAGATACGGTTCTTATGGGAGATTTTTCGAAAGTCATTCCGGTTGCAGTTCCTTTGCACCTCTCTGGTGTCACAATCTGTTTCCACAGCATAGAAAGCGATGTTGATACCAGATACGTGTTAGGTGTCGCCCAACTAAAAGCATCAACCTCTGACCTTTACCGTTACCGATCAGCAGGAAGCCGGCCATGGAAATGTCAACAAAGATTAACCCCATCAAAAAACTGAGGATGTGTGTAGAAATGGAGTCAGGAAATAATTGTCAGGCGTATTTCCTATAATTTAACACACCAACCTTCTATAAAAGAATTAATGAGCCCCCAGGCCTACACCTCTCCAATCAGCCTTCGATTAAGACGTTCCGTTTGCTTTATAACGCATTCCTCACTCGGCAGGAATGTAGCACGTAATTGGAAAGTAAAAAATTCAGGATGTTGCCAAAGAAATCGGATTGGTGAGAAACACCTTGAAAAAAAATCTTTAATTAATTTCTCAGGAGCCCAGAGAGCCAAGCAAAATATGAAATTAAACACGCCATGGGCCAGCTTCCCTTTAATCACCCAGCGACATTAGAAAACTACAGAAGATAAGGACATGGAATTCGGATAAAATGTCACAATTGTATGCGGTGCCAATGGGAAGGACGAGTTTATTTTTACATTGGAAAATATTAGATATTTATGCAGACCATTTCCAAGAAGTGTCATTCCATTCCTGAAGACATCATGTCAGCTGGTACCAAGGTGGTATGGGAGTAACATATGGCCACAATGAAACTTGGGGTTCCACAGCTGCAGTTGGTGCCTCGGTGCCTCAGACTACACCTGGGCAAATCTCAGAGACTATACCAGCTCAGAAAAATTAACCAGAGGGCAATAAAATGAACTTTAAGGATCCAGAGGTCTTCATGAATTAGTCTATTCTTGCTGTACATGGACTTTCAGTGATTTTAAAACTCTTAATGATATCCTAGAGCTCCAGCCCAGTGACTTTGCTTAAGGTCCCTACATGTGCTCAATAATTGTATCTGGAAATGATCTTTCATGATCGTTTCTAGCAACAATGGAGTGACAGATAAACGAACAAGCACTGTACACACAATGCACTCTGTTTTCTAGAACCGGTGGTCCGTGAGAAAATTTTGGTGGTCCACAGAAAAAATTGGACATTATTTGCAATTTTTATGTTTTATTAAAAATAAAACAAAAATAAAATTCTAATAAAATCTTTTATTCTGAATGTCAATTTTCCCTTTTATATTTCACTAGTTAGGTTGTATAAGGCAACCGGTGGCGAGCTATACGCTTCAGTATTGTTTCTGCCATTACAACAGTCACCCCGCTCCGCCAATACCGATTCTCATTCTCCGATTGTTTTCTTTTATTTGTTTATTTCTCAGATGCTCTTTTAGGTAAGTATGACCTTAGCTGTGTATTTTCTTTCACTGTTACATTTAATGTTCAAATAGTTTGACTTTAATAACTATCATTTCTTGTTTGGTCTTAGAATGAAATAAACCCATAATGAGTGAGAAAATGCAAACCAATATTTTTCATTTCCTTAGCAATACCAAAGATAATGCAACTAATTATAATAGTAACAATAGTAATACTTCACCTAACCGTGAGCTGATTCAATGAATCAGAGCCTCCACAGTCCTTGTCAGCACCATTAGGAAAATCATTATTTTACAACGGTATTTATCTTTTTAAAAAAATATATATATATTTATGGTCCGCGTGATTTAAAATGATGAATTTAGTGATCCATGAGGTTACAAAAGGTTGGAGCCCGCTGATCTAGAGAGGGGGGAACGAGTGAGCAGCACCCAGCTGTGCTCTTCTCCTTTCGCTTCTATTATGGTCGCTCATTGTCGGTTGTTCATGGATCCGTCCAGACAAAGGGCGACCCCTGTACTCATGTCAGGTTCTCACCTGAGATTTTCACCCCATTTGTATCGGGCAAGAATCATTTTCATGTGTAGAATTAGGGGCCCTAACATTTGCTGAGACTTATTGCTGACCATACCGTATGCATGATGTTTTCATTTCTAGCCCTGACTCCAATGCCAGGGATTATTTTTATTACCATTGACACCAATGGGTTTTTTTTTACCTCCTTTGTTTGTCCATGCCCACAAGCATATAAATTAGGGAATCGCCCCTTAAAAATCCTGCATTTGCCATTAGATATATATATATATTTTTGGTAAATGTAAATATCCGTTAGGACGGATCCATGAACAATATCAGGCGACTTCTGTCTGATTCTCACCTGAGATGAGCCGGACCGTTTGTATCAGACGAGAATCATTTAACATTTGTAAATAGCCTAGGGCTTTGATTATGATGTTATCAGTCTGCTGCAGGCAGGAGGAACTATTTCCTCAATCACATAGAACACACTATAAGAAAACAAAATCCAGACTCAAAAATAAGCTTATTTTTTTAACCAAATATAGAGGAAGGCAAATGCTGGACCTTTAAGGTATCTACGTTGTAGGTCCTTAAGGTATGGAGATATAAAAGCACTAAAGCATTAAGCAACATAAAATGATAGAAAAAACATAACATAGTTTATTACAGAATAATATTGATAGCGTATTTCCAATGTTTAACACAAATGATGCCTCCAATGTGCAAAACCCATTATCACATATCTCTAGAGAATGACCAATAGTGCATTCTGGGGTACCCTGGATACTAATGTGGTCCCAACTTTGTTCAATTTCACCGAAATGTATCTGTATTTATCCCATTGATGCCTATATGCCATCTTCTTCCAGTGCTCAATCTTATTATCCATCCAGCACGCCCTATTCTTTAAAGCAGAACATTGCGAGCCGGCAGGTTCTTCATTGCTGGCAGGTGATGTCCCTACTGCACTAAAATAAACTTACCTGTATTTTTGTTTTTTTTCTCTGCACTCCATTGTGGATGCCACCACCTTAACCAGGTGTTTTTCAGAATCCTGGATCTTCAATTATCCTAATTGGTCAGGTCAGAATGACGCAACCCCCACACATGTGCATGGGATTTAATTCCTTCTCAGCATTTGGCTACACCAGAACAGGACACCAAGCTGGACATGTGCAGCTCAGTGTACATTGAAGAAATAATTGCAAACAGGTAAGTGCGTTTTTTTTTTTTTTTGCAGAAGAGACGACTTCAATCCATTCTGCATTAACCCACCTGGCGGTCTAATTCTGTCCGTATTTCCATGCAAAAGGAGTTACATTTTTTTTGCAAATTTTTTGGAAATTTATTTTACATTGTGGGCCTATAATTCTTAGGTATTATTATTCACTAAAATATATCCAATATTTATTACATTTAATAATCAATTTTAAATAAAAAAGCACAAAAATCTGTTAAAAAAAATAAAAAAAATAGTTAAATATGTAATATAACTGTATAGTAGCATTTATAATATATATATATATATATATATATATATATATATATTGTGAGGGGTTTAGCTCAGGATCACCTTTGCTGGGGTCAAAGGACACTTGTCTGATTCATCCAATTTAGATCACACACTATGGTTAAGCTATGGTTAAGAGGTATAAGTGTTAAGCTGACTTGTAGCCAGGTTTATTTGAAGGTTGCAGATAAAATAACAAAAAATAGCAAAAGAAAACCTTGCCTGTCTGGCACTTACAATACATCCGACGTTCCTGTCTATCAGCTGGAGGGCTTCTCCCTCTTAGCTCCAAACAAAGCTTTCAGCAACCTTTTACTCAGGTTTGAGTTCATCCACACAGACCGACTGTCTGTGTCCCCAGCAGAGAGCTCACTCACACAGTCCCCCTGGCTGTGTCTCTCCAAATAGAACTGCACTGACACAAACCCATCTGTCTCTCTCCAAGGCAAGCTGGGCACGCACAGACCCCTGTCTGTGTCTCTCCAAGTTAAGATTTTGACTGAGATCCTGGCTCTATGTTATATCCCCACCCTCAGTGCTTCTTCATTAATTATCTCCCAGGTGAGAGTCTGCCACCTGCTACTTCACACAGGAGAGGAATCTTGGGCAAATATACCTCACATAAAAGAGGAATCCTGGGCAAATATATCTCCCTTCCACCTCCAATCCTGCCTTGATGTCATAATACATATAAATATATATATATATATATATATATATATATATATATATTTAAGATTTCTTTGTTTACTTCTTTCATTACAGTTATTTTGTATTGAATCCAATACAATTTTTTTTTAATTTCCCGCCAGACCTCCCGCCCGCACCGTTGCATGTACCGACATCAGCATCAGTACCAACACCGAAGATCAGTAGTCAGTCACACACAGGAAACAAATATGTGGATAATTTGTGTGAGAATTAGCTGAACACCTGAGCTGCATATCCATTTTGGATCAGTGGGCCCAATTTATTAAAGCTCTCCAAGGCTGGAGAGGATATACTTTAATCAAAGAAGCTGGGTGATCCAGCAAACCTGGAATTGATCTGGTCCAGGATTCAAAACAATTGTTAGCAAATACCAAATGACTTTGAAGAAACCCGTTCCAGGTTTGCTGGATCATCCAGATTTACTGATAAAAGTGTATCCTCTTCAGCCTTGGAGAACTTTAATAAATCGGGTCCAAGTGATTGAGAAAGTATTAAGGGATCAGAACATCAACTAGGCAAACCAGACCAGATCAGGAATGGCGGCTTACATCATCTCTGAGTGAAAGGTCTACTTTAAGGCCCAACTTCAGAATGTCCGGCCAAACCCATCCTTGGTCCAGCATTGGGCTTTACAAAACTCTCCTTCACCTGAAGAACCTTGAAAGCTCCTACAAACCAGAGAGGCCAATTTCAAGTAGATCCCAGGTAACCTATAAAAATGTTTTTGAACCATGGGGCTGAGAAGACCTCCAGAAGAAAGCCAATACCATGACAATAAAACATTACAAACATCTCTATACATGCAACTCATCTACCACAAAATCATTTTGGATGGAGGGGCCGTGCTAGGACCAGGAGTCCATGGAAAGGTTGCTTTGTGCACACAACTGCTGGTTCAGGTGTTTGTAGGGGAAAGGACCTCTGAGCCTTCTCTAGAAGGGGTCGCGGTCAGAGACAATTTGGGAAACAGGCGCAGGAAGTGACGGCAGTGTGTTTTTATAGACCTGTTGTTTCCTCGTAACCCATCAGAGAAGCTGAGGCCTCCGCATTGTCTCTACACGCGGTGATAATGGCTGTCCCCACGCCAGATTCGAGTCCAGTCACTTCCTGGGGTTTCTAACCTCACGAGCCACCCGCTGTGATGATCTGCAGGCGGGAAGTGTCTTTAGGGCTCAGCAAAATAGCCCATTGTTGTCTATAAAAGTTTCAGATGTTCAGAATTATGAGACAAAAACTTACGTTTGTAAAAGGATGGATGGAAAAAAGTTTGCAACTTCACAAAATAAACAAGAAAAATCCTTTTTTTGGGGTTCTGAGATTTTTTTTTTAAGTTTTTGGTTGCTGGGGATTTAATTATCACTTTGTACCCAGATTGTCTTTTAAGCAGCTTGCATCATCCCCAACCTCCTTTAGCAAAGATGTTCCTTTCTCAGCATCCCCAGCAAATACGCTGATGAAGGGGATTTGGGAATATGTTCTGCAGCCAATCAGACGATTAGTTCCTGGCTTCATTCCTGTTCTGCTATTGGCTGCTGGTCCTATTAAAAGATCTCAAATCCCAGGTTCTGGTTGCTGGATCTTCATTGTGTTACCTGTGACTTTACCCAGCTGTCCTCTGCCTGATTATGGATACTGGACCTGACCATGACCCCGTTTATGGAACCTGGACCATTTAGACCAGCCTCCCTCAACCTTTTGAGAACCCTTTTTAGGTCTCAGGGAAACCCCAGCTAAAACCAAATTATTGGGGATAAACGGGGAAAAAAGCCTTCTAATCTGGTGGTTAGAGGAAAAAATGCCCCCCTTGCAGTTGTGGGTAGAATACTATCTTTATGGACAACTAAAAACACCATGGAATCCAAGTGGTGTTGGCTCCAGAGGTATGCTGGCATCATTGAATGGGTGGTCAATCAGCCACTTTTTGAGGAACCTCTTTTATCTTCTGGAGGGACCTTGAGGTTCCACAGATGCTTGGTTGGGAATGGCTAGTCTAGAATTTGATTTTTGCTTGCCACCTGCCCTGACCCCAGTTTCTCAACCAGGGTTCATCCAGAGGTTGCCGGGGGTTCCTTGAACAATTACCAGTTTGCACCTCTCAGGTCAGTATAAGTGACCCCAATCATCTTTTTGGCTATCTGTAAGGGTGACATTCTTCCCAATGGCCAACAATGTAAGAGGAATTCTTCCCACTGACCCCCACACTAATATACTGTGATCTGTGGATATAGGAATTATAGCAAGCGTTCCATGAAGAGCTGAAAGTTATTTCCAGGGATCCCCCATGATATAAATGTGGAGAAACACTGGTCTGGACCTTTTCTCTCACCAGTTGCCCAACCCTGACCTCCAGTTTACGTCTAGCCGAGCTTCTCACCCACCCGGTACTTCATCTCTGGTTTCCTTACACCTAAGCCATCTGTTCCACTTGCCCCTGATGGGGAGGGCCCGGGGGGCGCTACCTCGTGTTATCCCTGCAGCAAAGTAGTCCAGGGGCCACTAGGGTTAACATATCATCATTTCTTGCAGCTTGCTCTGGTGAAAACTAGGAGATACTTGGACTTGGTGCCCCTGGTAATCCCACGCCTGGTGCCAAGGGGCATAGCCCTAACAGAGACTGGAGGGCAGATTTATTGAAGGAGACGTTGGAGGGCAGATTTGAAGGGGGGGGCAGAACACTGATGATGCCTCTTCTGGTTGGGGGGGGGGGGCAGGGGTGGTCTAAGTCTTCTAGGCTGAATGGTGCTGGACTTGTGGATGATCCGGCTCTGTTCCAGGACTTCAGAACTGAACACAGAAATGTGTAAGTGAATCCAAACCAAAATGAGTGAAAATGTTTTTCACGCTCACATGCACAGCAGATGACACATAAACAGAGCTTATGAAAGAGCAGGAGATAGAAACCAGACAAGACGGAGGCTGTGTATGTGCAGGCAGAGAGCCAGAGCTCAGCAGAGGCCCCCAGATCCTCCAATCCCAAGCCGGAGGATTCACAGCCCAGCGCAATCCACCATCATCACCCCATGAGTGTATTAAAGAGAACCTGTCATCCAAATTATAAGGCTGGGGCAGACCATTTACTGTGCCAGTGAAAGTGGGTTGAATGATCCTAACCCAAAGAATAGGGGCATTTAGGGGCAAAAAAGTTCTGCAAGGGCAACCTCAGATTGAAGGTGAGTATTGCAGCAAAAATGTTAACTGTCTGAGACAGATCAGCTCTGGTTGCAACCTTGGGACTGGATACAAGGTTACAGTTTGATCCTTGGGGGAGAGGATGCTCATTTTTATGATAATCAGCCCCCTTTTGGATTGTAAGCTCTTGTGCCATTGTCTATATCTGTCTGTCATTTGCAACCCCTGTTTATTTGTACAGCGCTGCGTAATATGTTGGTGCTATATAAGTACTGTTTATTATTATTATTAATTATAATATTATTAAAGAACAGCACATACATTCACACACTACATTCACACAAAGCATGTGAATAGATGATCCAGATAGTGACGCAGCGCTCCTGGTTGGAGTCCAGGAACATAACAAGTGACGTTGCCTTACAGCCAAAGTGCGTCGCTGGCTTATGCAACCGAATGGCAGACCCCCTACCCCCCAACTGGGCACCGCGCCATCCACAGCAATAGAATTGTTTACATTACCAGTCCTGCGTTGTCACTGAACCACTTGAAGATTTCAAACATAAGAGCTACGTCCTAAAACACAAGGTGTCCCGGCGTCTCTCGGCCATGTTCACAATGTCAGGCACAGATTGGCTGCACCTCTCACCTTGTTACAAAATTGCAATCTGATCGGTGGAGGAGACTGAGGAAATGCTTCCTCCTGCCTGCAGCAGACTAATGACTTTATCACAATGTAGGCAAAATCATTGGATTTGAGCTCAAGAATGGCACCTTGATAATAAAAGCTGGAGCATTTTTTTATTATGACAGGTGTTGGATATCATGACGTTGGGGTTGTATTCATGCAGAATGAATGGTGCACTAAGCTTTGCATATTCACATTTCTTCTGTAACAGGGAGAATCTTATTTATCACAACCAACACAAAAATACTCCATACACCTATAATGCACAATACTGTCCTTCCCATCATCCCAATCACTAATTTAAGTGTCCACAATTAAGTCATTGCTACTTTGGCGCCCCCTGGTGCTTTACCAAGGTATAAAACTCGTTTTAGAAGGGGGGCATCACATAACAGTGGACAATGCTGCCACCTAGTGGTCGTAATTCAGACCTTTGCCGATTGTGAAAGTTGCAACTACTGATTTGCACTTCATGGTGTTATTGCCATCCCTGTAATACCACCAAGCAGGCCCTGACCTGGAATGAAGTCAGTGGCAGGTAAGTTGTACAAATTGAAGTTTATAACTTTCGGACTTCATTAGTTGCCTAATCCTAGAAAGCATCAAGAAGAAAATCTGCATCATACACAGTCAGCAATCACATCTCCTATATTTTTATTTATTTAAAGTTACCTTTATAGTTTTAAACATTAAATTGCATCCAATTAGATTTGGGGGGTATTTGATTTGTGTAGATTTTCTGTATTTTATATAAAGTATAGAATACTCCTGATTTCCTAGAATGAAGACAGGTTGTGGTCTCTAACCAAGTGACCCCAAGGAAAGTGAAGGCAACACTGCTCTGGGTTGCTGATTCTGTAAAAGTGTCACACGAGGCTGATAGAGCCCAAAAACATCATTGCTCCATCAATAACATGCAAAGTTGGCAACACCCGACACGTTTCGGGATAGAATCCACCTTCATCAGGGCTTCACTGGTTGTCAAGAGCTGAGAAATGATGGCTGTGCAGAGTTCTGGAGAGAATGGTGATGGTGATGTGTGTGTGGGGGGGTAGTTGCTGTATAACCCCCCAACAAACATTGGATGTTTCTAATATTAAATACTTTGATGTCATAAATTGCATTGGAACCTCAAGATCATCTGTGTGTCCTTCCACATATCAGAAAAAAGGTGATTACAGCTCAGTTCCGGGTTTCCACTTTGTATACATACCTTTTATTTCCTTCTGCAATAAAATCAACCTACCTGCCTGCAGATTTGTTTTAAGTACCACTCCTTGCTCCATCATGGGCACCGCCATCTTGACTGGGGGCACACTTTGCACTTCCCTATCTCAGACATAGCAAGGAATCTGCCCTCCCCATTGCCCGCCTCCTCCAGGGTCACATGTTCACATAAAATAGGGAATATCAGCTAGTCATGTGACTATGAGCTCCCAGGATCTGCAATGGAAGTTCTTTAAAAAGCCCCCCAATCTTGAACGGAGCACTTACCAGAATACAGAATTGTTCCCTACATCTTACCATCATATTTTGACCTATGTCCCCCATAGTAAATATGTATCTCAGGCTGCGCAAAGGATTCTCAGAGCACAACTGGTTTCCCAATCAGGAAGACAATGTTAAAGTTAAAGCACTAATTGCAACCGGAAATGGCGCTATGCAAAAAAATGAGCAGAAAAGACACTTGCATTGCTCCTATGTTAATAGCTAATGTCAACTTGAGCTACTGAGCTCTGTAAATACTACTTTTTCATAGATAATGCCATCTGCTGGTTTGTTAGAAAAATATTAATTTAATTTTTAGATGTGAATTTTTTATTGGCAGGTTTTTGGTCGCTTGTATCTTGTAGCCCCGAAATTAGCAGAGCAGTTTTGCGCCCCTTTAAATTATTGCAAACATTTTTGCACTTTATGCTGAATCGGCACATTTGCAAAATTCAGCAGCACGCAGTATTTCCAGCAGAGGGCGCCGTTGGTAAAAAAAAAAAAAAAAAAAAAAAGCAGATCACGTGGGGACGACTTCCACGTGACCAACAGGGTTACAGGCATGGCGCGACAGCGGCTTCTCTCCCTCCTGAGCCGACCTTGGGTCCGCCGGCTGAGCGGCAGCTGCTGTCCGCTGAGGGAGCACCGTGGACTGCTACGGATCCGCGGTCCGAACTCTCCGGGCTTCCTGCAAGGGCTCGTCACCAATGACACAGAGAGACTGGGGGAGGGCGCCGTGTATGCTCACCTGCTCAACGTGCAAGGGCGGAGCTTATTTGACGTCATCCTGTACAGGTAACGCAGAGTGTGGGCACGCACAGCTGGGCAGCCATTTTTACTCCTGGCAGAGCTGCAAACTTTTCTCTATAAAATGCAGAATTGCTGATAATTTTTCTGAACATTGCAATAATTATGAGTTGCTGTTAAGATGTGTTATGGTGCTAAATTGTAGCAATCTGTTGTCATCTGCTGCAAAAACTCCTATAACCTTTTATTTCCATGATATTCCATTGTTGTGTATACACCTGCATGGGAAACAAGGAACCAGAAAAGGGCTGACTGGCAATTTAATGTCCTATAGAGCTGCAGATATGTATTGTGGGAATGGAGACGAGCCCAGAATTTATCTAACATGAGCAGTGGTGCTCTGTGTCTGTGAGATAAAGTATCTGCGCCCCTCCCACTGCCAGCACCATGTTTCTGAACTTAAAGTGGACCTGTCATCACAGTTTTAACATAATATAAAGAAGGGTGGATTTCCATTTATATCATGGGAAAAATTAGTTAATTAATTTAATGGGGGCCCTGGCAGTAAAGACTGACGGGAAACCCACAGTTTTCTGGGATACCTACAACACATATCCCAGGTACCTGCAGGCTGCTGCTTTTTCTCATGCTTGAGATCGAGCATCTAGGGCTTTCCCATATTGTAAAAAAAAAAGTGCCAATCTCACATTAACATAATAAAAACATAGAAACTCCATGCATTCTTCCAGCAGCTTATATGTCACTACAGGATGTGCAAGCAGGTGGGAGGAACCAAAGCTTACAGCAGGGGGAGATGATATTCGGCTAATCTGTTCTTTAGATTTCTCACAACACCGACACTTAGGCCCGATTTATTAAAGCTCTCCAGGGCTGGAGAAAAAACACTTTCTCCAGTGAAGTTGGGTGATCCAGCAAACCTGGAATGGATCTGGTCCAGGATTCAAAACATTTGCTATCAAATGGCATTGAAGAAATCCATTTCAGGTTTGCTGGATCACCCAGCTTCACTGGAGAAAGTGTATCCTCCCCGGCCTTGGAGAGCTTTAATAAATGAGGGCCATTGCATCCTAACTTTCAGTATATCCTCAGTCGTCAGGTTAGAAAGACATAAAATATCATTCAGACTGGAAGACTGGGGACGTCCTGTTGTGGAAATCAGTTACTGAGAGCGGCTAAAAATGTCATAATTTAAGTTGATTTTTAATTTGTTTTTAATTTATTGTGTATCACTAGCCTAAATGTTTTCATTTTGCATGAAGTATAAAATGCTCAGAACCCTTTTTGTTATTTTTCTTACTGTCTGTGTCCCATTGGGGAGAATTTCCTTCATTTCCTGTCTCAGTAACAGAAGTCACATGAAACTGATTTAATCAGTATCCCCCCTCCCGCTGACCAATCAGGAAATATCTTCTTGATAGCCCTTGGCTATTTAGCAGGCCCGGACACAGCACTCAGTGTTTGTGCAACGTGTCTCCACTAGTGCCGAGCCCCTAGCTCTGCTGAGCATTTCCTCTACACCTGTCTGGTAATTGTTTCCCAGTCTGTTCCCGGTCCCATTCTGTTGTTCCTTTGTCTTTTCTCTTGTGCTCTTTTTGTGTTCCCTTTGTCTTTGGTGACCCCCGTGCCACCCGTACCCTTTGACCCCTTCTGTGTCTTAAGTGACCTTGGGGTCACCCGTACCACCTGTCTCTTCTGGTGTCTCCTGTGTTCCCCTGTGTCGGCAGGCACCCCCATATTGCCGGTGTCTATTTTCTGGTTCCTGACCCTGGCTTTTTTTCTGACCTCTCTTACTTCCTGTATGCCTTGACTCTGACTTTCTTGACTATTCCCCTGCTTAGTGATTCGGTACCATACTCTGTTCTGCCCACCCTGCTGTGCCCAAGGACCCCAACCTGGCAACAGCCTGCAGCGCAACATCCTCACCACTAGAGGCTCTGGAGAAGACCTGGCTGCTTAGATTCTCCACCTTAGCTCTTCTCAGGGCAAAGACCACTATTCTGCAATCTATAGTGCCCCCTAGAGGCTCTGTCTCTCCAAGTGTGACACCAACAAGGGTTTTATCATTATTTTTTAACTCTAAAAACAGAACTGGACTGAAAGTTTAAAAATAAATATATATGACTTTATAAATATATTATCATTGATGTCTCCTACAGGCTCTCTGCACAAACAAATGGGCAGTCTGATATTCTACTAGAATGTGACATCCAGGCATTGGAAACCATCCAGAAACATCTGCAGGTCTACAACTTCCGAAAAAAGGTGGAGGTGTTCCCCTGCCCGGAGCTGTCCGTGTGGGCTGTGCTTCCAGGTCAGAAACCACAGGATCCTCCAGGAGAGAAACTGCCAAGCCCGGTGGTGGTGTGCAGCCCTGACCCTCGACTACCAGTTATGGGATGGAGAATTGTGGCTCAGGGTGAGGGGGATATCTCCGGCCTCCTGCCCAAAGCTCATCTGGGGAACTACGAGGAGTACCTTAAGCACAGATATGAGAATGGTAGGTATGGATCAAATAAGGTCTAATGGGTTGTTGATCTTGAAAAACAATATCATGCAAATAGGTGACAACCCTTACCAATTGTTCCACACATCTATTGAAATGGGTAAGTACAATACCAATGGAGGAGAAAAGAAACAAAATAATGGAGTATTGAGTCCCATGAGTTTCAATTACATGGGCCCGACTCGTTTCGCTGATAGGATATTCTGCTTCTTCAGGGGATACATTTCAGCATGCTTGATGCTTTACTGGTGTAGCACTAAGGTATAGTAATGGTAGAGATAGCTCAATGGTAGACTGCCAGATGCCACTCATGTATTGTACTACCTGCACATGTAGAAGAGCTGACACTTCTGGAATGTTACCTGAGAAAAGAAAAAAGAACCCTACCATAATTCATAGTCCTTCTACACACCTGCAAAATAGATGGCATGTTCTCTACCATTGAGGTACATGCTTTATAGAAGTCGATCCTAATATACTCCTGTCCTACTCTAATAAAGCACCAAGCCTGCTGAACGGAACTGTTCCCCTGAAGAAGCAGAATACCCTATCTGCGAAACGCGTGTGGTCGAAACTCACAGGACTCAATTTTTCTATTATTTGCCTATGGATTTGCTGCCTATGGATGGATGTTATTAGGTTATTGATAATTATTGTAATACACATACTCTTATGTTAACTGATTGGAAATAAATGATTATTTCTCTAACACACATTCTACTATAAACTTTTCTTTTCATCTTTCCTCCTCCACTGTTATTGATCTTGAAAAACAGCTACAGCTTAAGTGGAAAAGCCTGTTCTCTGCCAGCATGGTGCAGAGATGTACCCTTGGTGTAAAAGCAATGGACTTACCACAGAAGTCCAACATACTGTCTGCTGAGTCAAACCCATAGCTGTGCAGTTAGCAATACTACTGCTGAATAGAGAGCTATGACTCACGGATGATGTATTCATTTAGACTTTCATAATATTATTCATATATAATCTTTGTTTTATAGTTATATGTTAAAACATGATAAAGGATTTCTAAAGCACTCTGAGCTAGCTATATAGAGAAAATCCCATGGAAAGCTTACTTTGCAGGGAGGATAAAACGAGACTGGAGTTCCTCCTGGTGGCTGGACTGAAGATGTGTTATATTGATAAGGAATGTTCCATATGTACCTGATTGAAAAAAAGAAAAAAAATCCCTGAATATAGTACAAAAGAATGTACAAAACTTTACATTCTCTTAAAATATATTTTCTTGTTCCCTTACTAAATATCTACAATCCTTTTCAGTGTTCAACACAGAAATTTTATTCTAAGCCAGGTGTGTGGAAATTGTAGGTGGGTGGTGACCCCTGTATTGTGACCCAACTCTACAGCCGGGTGAGTACTAAAAAGTGCCGGGTGGTGCGCCCAGCTAAAAGGGGCCGGGGAGAACACTGCTTTTGTTTGAATTTCCCTCTGCTGTCAATTCATTAACTGCATACCCATTGGGATCTGCTTGGCTTCCTTTAGCATGGCACAGTCTGGCTTCGGAAAGACGTTTGCCCTGTGGCAACCCCATAATAATGGCCATAGATTTGGGGCCACAATAAGGTCATATCGGTGACATGTGGCCAACTGGCATCAAAGGAATCCTTGCAGCTCCGATCAATGGTAGCCTTAGGCTGCTCAGTTAAACAGTTTTACCAATTGGATTCTAAGTGTGGCATTCCCCATTGATAGAGATTTTTTAAAGAAAGGGGACCCTGCAGTAACAAATGACAGGCAGGTAAGTTAGGTGAATCATACAAGGGCATGATTAAACTGCTGAAGGATCCGTTTTCATACTACCTGTTTATTCTATGCTATCCCTTAGTATTGGCATCATGATGACCCTCTTAGATAACAATGTTAAAACTACATATGCAGCCTGGTATGACCTCTATAAAGGCCAAGCCCAGTTAACATGAATATCCTATTTTAATACCAGTAGAATGAGTCACATTTGCCTAAATCCTTAGAATATTTGCCAGCAAATTGTTTTTCTGCTGAAGTTCTTGTTTAGCGGCCCCCCTTCCCTTACCCCTCCATCCCATTCATTGTATTTGTCTATTGGACAGTGTATGGCCTCCAGCTGGAGATGTTTGGTAAAGTTTGTGGTCGGGAGAGTTTATTTTAGGAATTCCTGAGTTATTTTTTAGGTTGCTGGATGAATCCCCCCCCCCCCCCAACTCCCCACTTTACCCCACCATGCACATTCATCTGGAAGATTATTTGGCTGTGCTCAGTAGCTGCTCAATACAAACATAGAGAATTAGGACGGTACAACGTGTCCCAATTTTGTGCTTCAAGTCCCTGCTCTAGAAAAAACGATAGGAAGTATATTTACTCTGATTCCATCCAAAGTGCCTAGATGGGGATGACATTATCCCCCTTCCAGGTAGAACCCTATGGAAGGTAGGAATTATATTTACTCTGATTCCATCCAAAGTGCCTAGATGGGGATGACATTATCCCCCTTCCAGGTAGAACCCTATGGAAGGTAGGAATTATATTTACTCTGATTCCATCCAAAGTGCCTAGATGGGGATGACATTATCCCCCTTCCAGGTAGAACCCCTATGGAAGGTAAGAATTATATTTGCCCTACCCCCATATTCTGTCCTTAGTGCCTAGGCAAAGATGACATTACCCCATTCCAGATAGTGCCCTATGGAAGGTAAGAACTATATTTACCCCTAGATTCCATCCACAGTTTTGGAAGATAGGGTAAGGTAAGTATAATTTAAACTTTTGCCCCTTTGCAAGGTGGGGCAATAAGTTATGTGGGTGCATTTAGCAATTCTACTTGTTCATAGTGTTTTTGCTGAGCTTCTTTCTAAATAATAATATTCCCAGACTTCTGACTCATTGGACTTTATGTCTCATTGAATATGGCTTCACATGCATTGCAGGTGTCATATGGAGAATAGGGCCACCTATTATTTGTGGCAATAGCTCTTGTAAACCACCCCTGGGACCCCAAAATCCATGCATGACCTCCAGCTAATTTTGGAAACCTTTTATGCAAACCCCGATTCCATATTGTATTCCACAATGAAGAGGTTTCCTTGCATATAATCAAGGCCATAAACCTAAATGTGCCACCTATAAAAATTAATGGCCATAAAAGAGCAGCAGCACATGATTCTATGCTGACGTGTAGAATGGTGAACACTGTACTGAATAGGATGTATAGAAAGCTGGGATTTAGGTATAGCATGTGCCCCAGGTACTCCAGATTCCTCCCACATTCACATGCAGGGAGCTTATTTAACTCCCCCCCCCCAAAAAAAACTGGCATTAGACTTTGGTAATGATATATGACTATGGTTAGATTAGATTGTGAGCTCTTTTGAGCTAGACTATGGACTTTGTGAAGGGCTGTGTTATATGAAGGCGCTAAATAAATACAAGTTATTAATATTATTAAGCTACCTTAAATAGGTGCAGGAAGTATGTGCAGGAATTACAGTGTGTTTGCTATTTAGGAAATTCTTGGCATTAGGAAGTAGAGATGGTGTTAGAATGTACTATATGTCTAAACTGGGAACCACCAAATATTTTTTTTTTGGGAAGGGGACACCTTTTAAGGAGTTAGGACTTGTGAGTGGACTGTCCTGCCCTTCAGCATGTTGTAGTCAAGCTTTGATTGCGAGCCTCTCTCTGTGAACCATCATGTACCATCATGGGCCCTTCACCTTTGTGGGGGTCCATAATGATGGTGCATTGTTGGGGGCGGTCAAATTTGCTCCCACTGAGCTCCCTCTGACCCTATTGAATTATCAAAATTGATCATGAGTTAAATTTTGAGATCCAAACAGCTGTTACAAACTATAAAAAGTTGTTGTTTAGAGTTCTCGTACTTCACTAAACTAAATCTTCTTGATGAATGTCCAAACTTGTGTAAATATGAGAAGGATAAACATCACCAGATTTGTTCTTGTTTTCCTAGGCGTTCCAGAGGGAGTTAAGGATCTTCCCCCGGGGGTGGCTCTGCCGCTGGAATCCAACTTGGTTTACATGAATGGAATCAGCTTTTCCAAAGGATGTTACTTGGGCCAAGAGCTAACGGCCCGGACTCACCACACCGGAGTTATCCGCAAGCGGTTGGTGCCGGTGCACCTCTCGTCCCCATTATCCGCTGAATGTGAGCAATTGGAAGTAGTCACACTGTCGGGGAAAGCAGCCGGTAAATACAGAGCTGGAATTGGAGACTTAGGGCTTGCGTTGTTGAGGTTGGAACACCTCGGAGTGGAACTTCAAATAAAACTAGGAGGCCGAGAGCCGGTCAATGTGAAGGCCTCTGCTCCCGAGTGGTGGCCAAAACCTGCAAGTAGTTCATAAACAAGAATGCATCAGCCAAGAGACCTCACTTTGACCGAATGAGTGTTGAATATTATTATATTTTTTATGGATTGCTGGAAATCGCTGTGCCTTTTGTCTTATCTATTAGAGTTATAGCGCCTCTTTGTGGTTATACATGATCATTATTTAATTTCTGTGGACCATGTTACAGCCTTCATAAATAAAGATAAAAACCGCATTCAGAATGTGAATCCACCTATGGCGACTGCCCTCTCTTAGTTGTTCTAGATTTTGCTCACAACAGACCAAACTATATATAGAACTTCTCATACAAAAGCTGGAAATATTAGGCACTGGACAAGGAGTAAATACAAACATTTATTAATATTTAAGTATTTAGATGATGAAATGGTAAACCAAAAATATCAAGACACAAAAAAACATCAAGACACAAAAAAAGTTGTCACCAGGCATTAGGGGAAGTTTTGGCTATTTGGGCCATTTATGGAATAACATTTTTTATTCCTTTAATTAGGAATGCTATATCTGGCCTTCCTAGCCAGAGCACATTTTACCATTTTACTATGTTTACATTCAGCAAAAAAGGAAGAGTGGCAGGTCAGTGCTCAACCCAGAATTTTTTTTGAGCCGGGTGGGAAGAAATTGTAGGTGGGTGGCAGACCCTGTATTGTGACCCAACTCATCAGTAACCATCCAAAAACAGCCGGGTGTTTGCTGAAAAGTGCTGGGTGGTGCGCCCGGCTAAAAGGGGCTGGGGAGAACACTGCAGGTTCTCTTTAATGAGACATCTAAGGTGTATTAGACCCCTTATGTCTCCGCTTCCCCCTACACTAGTAGATTAGCAAACATTTTTGATTATATGCTTCTTCATCTTCAGGTTTGGCTCAGTTCGGGATCGATCATTAATTACTTTATCACCGATCATCCTCAGCTGCACAGTGGTTTTTGCCATTCCCTGGTTCACAGAAGCTGTAGGTGAACCCAGAAATGGTGAATGGCACACGGGGCATTACAAACCAATGCCACTGAACATGTGATCAGCCAGGAGCCATTAGTGACCTGACCCCACATAAGTCTGCATTATGTAAAATCTGCAGCTTTCAATAAAATAATATTTGGTGATTCTGCCATGAAGGACCTTTGTTCAGTTACTTCCTGTTGTAGGATGGCAGTACACTGTCTCTGACTCTGAACTGTAATCATTTGTAGTCACCATTAACACACAACCCTGGTGGAGACGTCAAGGTGCCATGCTGACACACATTGCCCAGGCTTGTCCCATGGATATCACTGTTATGAAGCTGGTTCAGAGCAATATTATGCAAATAACAGAGAGGAGAGAGAGCATATGGACAGGAAGTGGCAATTGTCCATGATACACAGTGCACAGAGCCATTTCATGGGGGTTAATTAAAGTCCAACATGGGGCTATTTTAATTTTTTTGGCTGCTGTCCTCACAATAATTCCTTTTTAATGCAACCCAAAAGACTGATGGCATATAGTGAGTGCAGGGTGTCGTGGACCTACCCCTTGACGGGGCATCAACAAGGCACCATCAGCTTATAAGAGTAGTGATACAAGGAACAGTGCAGACATCATAATGCAGGTACTGCTCCCCCATAAGTCACATGACTGGCCAAAATACATTTTAAAATACACTTACCTACACTCCATAAAGGCCACATTGTTCTTTGTTTTTTTGTTGGGTGGCAACCCTACGGTGAATCAAGTGCCATACTGTGGTTTAATAATACGGCTTAGTTACATGATCACTGGCCAGCACCCAGACACTGGCAGTGGTTCTGGCGGATTCGGACCCGATCTCTGATGTGGTCTAAATCAACTCCTCAGTAGCATCTACTTGCAACTAACCTATATCATATATGCTAGTAACTGTCAGTTACATTGCTAATAATCAGTTAAATCTAACTGAAATTCTAATCAATTTCTGTTGAATTATAAGGCAGAATTGTTACAATCATTTGCGAGCCAGTAAGTTACACACAAAATGTGAAGCCCATCTGCACATGTGTACCTGGCCTTAGGCCAATAGGTCCCCAGACATTTTTAGCAATACAATGATTGGGCTGCGAATATACCACATAAGGTCCCCTGGGTTGATTTGCTAAAGAAAAAGCAATTAAACGATATTTATACCCCAAACTTTGTTTTATTTTGGATAACCTGTCCCTGATTCGGAGGGACTGTCCCTCTTTATACCTCCTGTTTCCATCTTACCTATCTCTGTAGGTTGAGTGGTATGCGTCATGAGCGTTAGAATGTTGCCTTTGATTTTCAATAGCAATGCAACTTTCTAAAGCAACGCAGATCTGATGCACTTGTGTTGCAGTGCAACAACCATGTGGTACACTGCCTTAGAGAAAATCCCACGAGTCCCTTTTTTCAGACAATTTGGTGCACGGCCAGTCCCTTCATTATGAATGGCTTTAATGCATTGCACTGTTCCGGGAAGATGTGAATGGGCTCTGATGGGTAAATATATATTTGCTTATTAGGGACTCACTGTTCTAAAGCCTAGCATGTGTGAATAAAACCTATAAAAAAGAAAATATATCTATATAATCCCTGGAATTTTCCAGCCTTACCCCGAAAACAATGAAAATGTTGCAAAAAAAAAAAATAAATGCATTGTGAAACTTGCATCTATACAATGATTTCCCCAGGATGGTTACATCACTAAGGTAAGGTAAGGAATTCTTTTTTACTTTTTAGATTTGTTTTTACACTTTATTGCAGCCCTATGATATTGATATTAAGGCCTAATAAATAAACAAATTTTGCTTTTAAAGTGCAATGGCCACTTTTAATTGTCTTTTTTTTTCTCACAAAACTCCACACATCAACCCCCGCCAAGGATCGAATGAGGAAAAAAAAATGGACTAAGGAACTTGGTTCAAAATGAGGAAGAGTTTGGAGCTGTGCAGGAAATCTAAGGCCCCATTTGCCTTTTTTTCCATCCCGGTCACACAAGTGCATTATGTTGTGTCCCATTTGCTTGCATTAAGGCGGCCTGTTCATTTCTGTGGGCCGCCAAAGCAATACAATGTAAGATATGGACAATTTGTTTTCAACACAACACACAGCAATCACAACATAAATTGTGTTCTGCAAAACAGGTGTATAGTATGTTGTTGTAGTGAAAAATGGCACCACAATGGTGTATATGATTCGTTGCCATAACAACCAGGTGTAAATGGGCCTTGCAGAGGAAGTAAAGGAGGAGGCTTTGCGCTCCCATTCATTCTCGATCGCCTAGGTCAGGGTTGAGCAAACTTGTTTGGCTACTAGGCCATTTCAGGAGGTCAAGAAGGCACACCAGGCCGGACTTTCTCTCGAGTCCCACGCTAATGGCTCCATACCCCACCAGGAATGCCCCTGAAGAGAAATCCCTCTCCTCCGCAATACATATGGAGGAGAGGGAATGTCCCCTTACCCCAGGGGCGGAAGTGTTAACGTCGGCCGCAGTAAATAGGAATGGGAAGGATAACAAGGCAGCCCAGGGTTGCCGACCCCCGCCGGCCGGGATTAGGCCGACCGACCTGGGGGGGGTTAGGCCGGAATGGACTACTGGCTAGGCGGTATCTGGCCTAAAGGCTGAAGTTTGCCAACCTCTGGCCTAGGTGATAGAGAATTAGGGGGTGATGCTGCACCCTTTTATTAATAAAAAAAAGGTGTTGCACTTAAAAAAAACACAAATTTTTTACCTTATGTAAAAGGGTTCTATACCCTTTTATGCAAAGTGAAATTTTTGAGTTTAGGTACGCTTTAAGGTTTTCTCATACATCAGTTTATTGACACATTCACTTGATAGCAAGGCACTAATCCCCCCTCAGGGGGTGGAATGGAGGGGGCTTTCTGTATTTGACACTGGCAGTTATTGACCACTGATTCCCCTCATGTAGGGGCAGGAATGGAAGTCACACAGCCTGAGGGCTAATCAATGAATGTGTCTAAGATTCTCCTCAGAATACAATTCCCGCCCATTCTATCAGTTACACAGCCCAGCAGCACTGATTGGTCAGTTCTGTGTAGCGGCGGGAAGACAGAGCAGAGCGGTGGGAAAGGAAGGGCAGTCACGTGTTTATGTGAAGCGCAGTCTCGCGCTGTGCCCAGCGCCATCCCACAGGTGACCGCAGGTTGACGAGGGGCGGGGCGATAGGCGGAGCTGGGAACGCATTGGAACGAAGAGTCAGGGACGACTGAGGTGATTCTGCTTTACAGAATGGTTGTCAACGTGACAGGAGGGAGCCCGGGGACAACAGAGATGGTGAGTATGTTTGCTATAATGGCTGGGATATAGTGAGTACCTTTAACACTTCTAATAGAGAATAGAGTACAAGAGATTTGATTGACTTTTAATGTCATCTGGAAGGTTGGATATCTGCCCCCCCCTCCACAGTGCGCAGTGGTTTACTCCTACCTATAGGGCACAGTTAGTTCATGGGTGAAACCACTTTTTGCGGCGGGGGGAGCCAGGTTTTTCATGCCAAAGGGTTCTTTTGCCCAGTGGAGCTCTTCAGGACTCGAGCCGTGTGCTGCATGAATTTTTCATTTTAAATGTAGAATAATTGTGTTTGAATTATTGAATATTTTTCCCAAATATTGAATAAACTGTTCCTGGGGTTGCAAGTGGATGCCAAGGTGCCAAAGAAATTCCCCAACTTGCATGTAGAACTCCATATTTGCAAACCCCAAGCTTGTGGGATCCTGGGACACACAAGAAGAGAACCAATATTAAGAGAAGTCGATGCTAAGTGTGCGCCCCAGGATTTCCGCCAGGTCACATGACCCTCATCCTGTATAGAGCGGCCATTCTTCAAAGGTTGCTGGGGGTTCCTTGAACAATTTGGACGTCTTCGGTCAGTTTAACTCAATTATCTTATTTCAGTTGGCTGGATAAAGTTCTTTGCCCCGATGGTCCATGAACAAAAATTCACAGGTGAAATACCCCATCCAGAAATTATTATTTACCCCAAATAACTCGTGACTTTCTGTGTTCCCCTCCCTCGGTGGCAAAACTTGTGATCCAACAGACACCATGAGATGTGTTTATAAAACAGGGAATCTGACATTCCCTCAAATATTCCCTTGTAGGAATCTTCCAGGTTCCTGTGTTTCAATAGTAGTTATTGATTCACACATGGGAATGTTTGAGGGAATGTCAGATTCTCGCTTTTATAAATAGAGCCCTTTTATTAATATATATTAGTATTTATTTAGCGCCAACATAATACGAAGCGCTGTACAATAAATAGGGGTTGCAAATGACAGACAGATACAGACAGTGACACAGGAGGAGGAGAGGACCCTACCCCCAAGAGCTTACAATCTAAGAGGTGGAGAAGTATCACACAATAGGAGGGGGATATGAAGTGGTGGGAAGTAGTGGGGGTTTAGGAGACAGAAGAAGGCAGGTAGGTGAGGTTGAGGCGTTGGGTTTTGAGGGCTTATTTAAATGAGCAGAAAGTAGGAGCAAGCTGAATAGGACGAGGAAGACCATTCCAGAGAGTGGGGGCAGCTCTAGAAAAGTCTTGGAGCCGTGCGTGTGAGGGGGTTATGAGTAAGGAAGTCATTAGTAGGTCATTGGAGGGGAGAAGAGAGCGGCTAGGGGGATTTTTCTATCAGGTCAGAAAGGTAAGTGGGACAAGAACTGTGGAGGAATTTGAAGGCAAAGCGCAGGAGATGAATTGATTTCAAGGGGAAATGGAAGCCAATGAAGAGAACGCAAAGAGATGCAGCAGAAGAGGAGCGGAGGGAAGGCTGTGTATGGGGTGGGTAGGTGGGAAGGCTGTGTATAGGGTAGGTATGAGGGTGGGATGTGTATGGGGTAGGTGGGTGGGAAGGCTGTGTATGGGGTAGGTAGGTGGGAAGGCTGTGTATGGGGTAGGTAGTGGGAAGGCTGTGTATGGGGTAGGTAGGTGGGAAGGATGGATGAGTCTGGCTGCAGCATTCATAATAGATTGTAGAGGGGAGAGTCGTGTTAGTGGAATACCAGAGAGGAGGAGGTTACAGTAGTCCAGACGAGAGATAAGAGCGTGTACAAGGAGTTTGGTGGTCTCAGGGACAGGTAGGGGCGGATTTCGGAGATGTTGCTCAGGTGAAAGTGACAGGACCTGGAAATGTTCTGAATATGGGGGGTAAATGAGAGGGCAGAATTGAAGGGATGCCAAGACAACGTGTCTGAGGGGAGGGCAGAATAGGATTTATCCCATGTGTGCCCACCCTACTTGGCAGCGATTGGTCTCCAGGCTTTTATTTCCTGTCCATATTCTTATCTTCATATCGGTTGAAATCTTTTTGTTTGCTGTGCAGTTTCTGTTTTGCATTTGTTTACATTGCAACTGAAGTTTTATTTTCCTGTGGTTGGGCTGTGCCTAGTGACCGTCTTTATGGCACCCCTGACCACGAGAACCTGTTGTTGACCAAAACAGTAACATCCAGTTACAGAGATCACAATACTCCACACATGAATGGGAATTACAAGGCCGGTGCTGCACATGACTGAGTCTCTTACACACAGCAGGTAAATCTGTTTTCCCCAATATGCGTAGATGGGGGTTATACCCTTAATTTGTATCAGGCAGGGCAGGGGGTTTTGTGGGCTGTTTATGATTTCATTTATGTTAAACCTGCTTACTGCTTTCTAAGTTTTTGCGACTAATCCCTGCTATGGCAGCACCCTGCAAATATATAAATGCAGCATTAGCATTGTAGCAGTAACCACCCACTGTTGCCCTATTCTGTTGGGGGAGTAGGGATTCCAGGGTATTATTTGATTTTCCCCAACTGGCACCAGACACTACTGTGTTCATTGGTGTGGGGTGGGCAGGGAAGCCAGCCACAATGTTTTCTCCAGTCTCTTTTAGCCGGGCGCACCACCCCGCACTTTTCAGTATCTACCCAGCTGTTTCTATAAAGTTGGGTCACAATACAAGGGCTGCCACTTGCCTAAAATTTCTTTACACCCAGCTTAAAACATTTCTGGGTTTAACACTAAACTTGCCCACCTTGCAGAAAGCCACGCATTTCGTGAAAAAGCAACAAACAGCAACATGCAGCAGTTGTGTAAGCACCATAAGCTCTTTTTTATAAAACGGGATGAGATATTCCCTCAATGGGCCTGATTTATTAAAGCTCTCCAAGACTGGAGAGGATACACTTTCATCGGTGAATCTGGGTGATCCGGCAAACGTCACTGCCTGTATCTGTCATTTCAAGCCCCTAATGTACAGTGCTTCGTATTATGTTGGCGCTATATAAATACTGTTCAATAATACTTTATACTGATATTACTTTTATGTTTTAAAATGGCAGAACATTGTCGTATGATTGTTTCATCCTTTCACATTTTAATCAGTGATCTATTATTTTTATCAATCCTAAAGTTACGTACACACGTCAAAGTTTTCTCGCCTGATAAACAGCTCAGGGCAGATATCGGGCGAGAATCTGGCGTGTGTACAGCCCGCGCCGTTCATCGTCCGTGGATCTGTCCTGGCTGTTCCAGGGACGATGAACGACGAGCGATCCTAATGCAAGAGAAGGGGGAGAGAGCACAGCAGGGTGCCGCTCCGTCGTTCTCCCCTCCCCTCTCTGTAGAGCAGAATGGTGCTGTGTGTACAGAACTCGTTCATGCATCGTGCGATTCTTATCATTGGACAGGATCGTGAAAGATCCTTTCCAATGACAAGAATTGCACGTGTGTACGCACCTTAAACCTCTGAGCAAGACTCCCTTGAAACGTGCTCCAGCAATGCCAAGCAGGAGTAAATTTTCTGCAGCTAACTTATCAAATGCTTAATTAGATAACTTGTTGATAACAAATCCAATCTTAGTATTATTAGTAATAAACAGGTTTTATGTAGCGGCAACATATTACGCAGCGCTGTACATTAAATAGGGATTGCAAATGACAGACAAATACAGACTAATAATAATCTCCTTAATATTAGTATCAGTATTAGTATATTAGTAACAGAATCTATATACATTAAATAGGGATCTCATATTGTGAACAGAGCAAAGCAATCGTTGAAGCACCCCTGTGAAAACATTTGGCAGCTTGTATCCCAAATAGATGTCCATATGGCTGCTTGGAAACTTTCACACTTTGTTGTTGTGCGGTGCCATCCAATGAGATCTCTCACTTTCTCCCTGGACTCTTCTGCCACCTATTGGTGCTTATGTGAACAGCAGCCTATGCATTATTTACTCTTGGACTCAACGCGAGATTGCAACTCCCATCCAGCCTGCAGCTCTTACTGCTCAGTGACATCAGAACCTGGACATGGCTGAGCCAGGCTGCAGAGGAGCAACGGCAATGTAAGCTGCACTTAATGCAATCCTTAGCTTGCTTAGAAGTGATTAGAGCTTGCTAATTAGCTGTAGGGAGAGAGGGGAGGGCGCATTGTATAACCTCTATCAGGAGGGGGAATGCCTTGATTGCAGAAGGAATCCAGGAATGCTTGTGGGCAGGCCTGTGTGGATCAAATGTGGCTTGCACTAGTGAGTATGAATCATGAACGCCTTTACCATCATCATTCGCAACCAGCGATTTTTTTATCAATCTTCCTTCTCTAAATTGTGTCTGAATATGTTCTTGGCATCCATCACTCCAATCTGTTTACTAGAAATTGATGCTGGAAGTGGGTGGAGATCCAACGTAGACGCTTACAATGTTCGTAATAGCATAGCAACAGTTTCTATATGCTGATCACAGAGCAGGTGTCTCACACTGTTGTGTCCACAGGTCATTGGGAGCTGAACGCGCCGACAGCTCGCACAGGCTTCCATTTTTTCTATCCCAAGTGCATGGGATTGGCTGTGCATGCAAATATTTTATCGCTTTTTAATTGCAAATAACCGCACCTAGTCCTCGGTGGCAGGTATGAAGGGTAAAAGTTTTGCTCGACTTCTTGTAGGAGATCATTGTTGCTAATTTACCCGAAAGCCGTTCTTTTATTTTTTTTAGATTGAAATCACAAGGATTTGTTTGCATGGTCAGTTTTTCAGCTTAGTCTCACCGCTTGCCAGCCAATGATCCACCATTACTCCATGCAACGGCTTCATGGCGTCCACATAGGTCCCATTTTCTCAGACACAACTTAGATGCCTTATCAGTCGCTACGGACAAGGAATATTTATAGTGGATATTTGCTGTAGGAATTACACATAGGTGAAGGTATTTGGACCTGATTTAATAACACTCTTTAAGATAGACTATAATGGGAGAACCTGGGTGAACCAACAAACTTTATTCAGATCTGATCCAGGATTGAAAACATTTGCCAAATAATATCAAATAATTTTAGGAAATCTATTTCCAGTTTCCTGGATCACCCAGGTTTACTTATGTTAGTCTGCTTTCTCCAGTCTCAGAGACCTTTAATAAATCGGGCCCATTGTATTATGAGAATGCAGAAAAAGGGGAGAAAACAGCATTTTATCAATTCCGTATAATTGTATGACAAACTTGGAAACCTCTGTATGTTGTTAGTAAATTCTAACAAATCAAAATTAAGATAGCCTCTGATGTTTGAGCATACAGTTTTTGTAGGAGCTTCCTATTTTACTTCAATTTTTTTGCAGAGATTTTGTTTTTTATTTGAAGTGCTATGATTTTGGTGATTCCCGTTTTGGTTTGCAGTATTTATTTAGGACATGAACCACACAATAAAGCTACGTACACACTTCCAATTATTATCGTTGGAAAACGAACGACGAACGATCCTGCACGATATATACGAACGATCGTATAGCACCGATCCTGCACATAGAGATAACGACACGATCGTTCGTAGATATTGTACACACAATAGATACGATTGTTTGAGCGATAGAGGAACTATGTGCACGACAGGAAAGTGAACGAACGTTCGTTCATTACGCATGCTCAGCCCATGGACGATCACCGAACGACCGTACACACGAACGATGTTCAACGATCGTCGTCCAATCCGATCCGCCGGTCCGGTCGTTCGTTTCCAACAACTTTCCTCGTTCGTCGGCGTCGTTGGTTACTTTTTTACGAACGATTTTTTGCCCAATCGATCGTTCGTCGTTCGATTGGAACGATAAAAATTGGAAGTTTGTACGCACCTTAAGTATTATTTGTCTGGCGGTGGTTTTAACCCTCCAATCTTCTATATCTAAAAAGTGGGATAAAAAGTTTTAGCTTTATCTATTTTTTAACTTTTGTTAAAGTTTGTTGGGAAAGAGTCCAAAAAGTCTGTTGGTGAGATTTTATTATTGGAGCCCCGTGAACGATATAAAAATAGACAGTGGGTGTCCCAATACACCTGACTCAACCTAAACTACAACCAGATGTGGATGGGCCGGTCATTTGATCTGCCATGTATGGATTTAGTGTTAGTAGTACTAGTTTAGTGGGTAGCACAAGTAATATATGACTGTGGTAGGCACATTAGATTGTGCGCTCTTCCGGCAAATTAGCGACATTCTTATGGACTCCTCAGAAGATGGCAGCACGATATAAATGCATAAAATAAAATAGCCATAGAATATTTCTATATAAAGACTGTTTTTCTCATTTCAGGTTGGTTGCATGATTCCAAGCATGGACAATCCGCTGCTTTCCCAGTTAGTGAATGGGATTACTGGTGCCGTTCCACCTTCCCAGTCCAAACTATACAGCAGCTGGTCCGTATGTGACGAAGAAACAAAAACGCCTTCTATAACAGACTGTTTGGAGAAGAGGTAAATAATTATTTAATTACTATTTTCAGTCAGCGCTGCTTCCGCAGCTTTTCTTAACTAATTTATGCACACATTTTGTTGTCTCTTGCACATCATTACTGAGGATTGGCTTCCTGATAGTGACAGCAGTGGACTATACCTGAATGAGTGTCAGCAAAGCTTCTTGTAGTCTCATTCGGGGGGAGGGACATGAGACATTGAGCCTGATTTAATAAAGCTCTCCAAGGCTGGAGAGGATACACTTTCATCAGTGAAGCTGGGTGATCCAGCCAACCTGGAATGGTTCTGCTCCAGATTTGAAAACATTTTGCTAGCAAATTATTTTGAAGAAATCCATTACAGGTTTGCTGGATCACCCAGCTTCACTGATGAAAGTGTAACATCTTCAGCCTTGAAGAGCTTGAAAAAATCAGGCCCATGGTTACAGCACACAAGCAAATTTGGGGAACAGTTGACAACCCTACAATACTAAAGTCTAAATGAGGACCTTCCAGGTATTGTTTTAAGACACCTTCATAATATGCATGCACATTAATGCAACTAACCACCACTGGCTGCATCAAGACAGTCTATTCCTTTAAAGATGGCTGGTGGTGCACCTAAAACATCAGATCCTTTTCTTAAACTCAACGCACAACATGTTTGTTTTGTAAGCTGCAGTGCAGATGTAATTGAAATTAAATATGAACTTGCACTCTAATTTACTTGGTTGGTAAGTTCTTCTCCATAAGGTAAGCTAGGGTTGCTGTGTTCTCCACAGAATTTTTTTCAGCTGGGTGGGGGAAAGGTGGGCAGGAAGGATGCAAAAAATTTAGTATAAGTATAGTATAAATGTATCAATAATTAAATATAGCTTTCATTGACATCTCACTCCATACAAAGACCAGCTTGAGCAGCTGTTTGATGACAACCAGGTGATTACTATAAAGTGTAGGTGGTGCGCCCTGCTAAAAGGTGTCGGGGAGAACACTGGGTTGGGTAAATACTTGCCAGGATGAAGACAGGATTTTTGGTTAAGTGGTGAACTAATATTTGTAGTCTTTAATAAATATCCTTTGATAACAACATGTACACCTTGACTTTCATATGTGATTGTATTTTTTTTCATTTCAACAAAACTTTATTAATATATATGGAAACTAGGGCACATGTTTAGATGCATGGGACGGATTATAAAGCATTAGCTGAGAACCTATAGTTCATTAGCGAAACTAGCAATACTCACCTGTCCCTATTCCATCTCAGGGCCCTGCCATCTTCATCATCCTTTTCTTCCTAAAAATGATCTTTGGCCATTTTGATTGGCTTTTCTGGGCTGACATAACTCTTGTGCAGGCGTGCGGGAGCTCATTCATTCCTGGCACGCACGCAGCTCAGCCAGCGACAATCAGACTAGAACAGTTTTTGCAGAAAGGACATTGTCTGTCCCTTTCTGCAATAAAAACCTGTTTGATCGTTATTAGTTCAAAGTGGGTGACTTAACCTCCCTAGCGGTCTAATTTAAATTAAATTCGTTCAAATTTCCATGCAAAAAGTGGTACAATTTTTTGCATGGAAATTTATTTTTCATTATAGGCTGTAATTCTTAGGCATAACTCACTGATATTTATTACATTTAATAAATTTATAATAAACTTTAAATATCAAAACAAAACAGAAAAAAAATATTTAACGTGTAATGAAACATGAAACTGTATAGTAGCATATATAATAAATATAAAAATAATTATATATATCGATTTTGTGAATATTTCTTTGTATTGGACTCAATACAGCTATTTTGTATTGAATCTAATACAAAACTATTTAAATATCCTGCCGATCCTCCCGCCCGCACCGATGCATGTACCGATGTCACCGGGAAACCCCGTAGATCTCGTCTCTGCACTTCGCTGCTGGAGATCGGAGGAGCAGGACGTGTCCCTAGGACCTGTGGGGACCAGCAGGACGCCGGTACACAGCGATTGAGCAAGGTAAGTGTTTTTTTTTTTTTTTAGTTAAAAGCTACCCCGAGTGTGACTCCGGATTACCACTTTTTGGGGGTAAAAACGATCCCCGAGTCACACTCGGGATTACTGCTAGGGGGGTTAGGTTCCACTTTAACTTTTGTAAAAATATATTTATTATACAATATTTATGCTACATGTACCATTTTATAATTAAATATTACTAAAAGAATCCTCTTTCTATTATATTCTATATGCTATGTTTTAAAAAGCTTCTGATAATATCCGGTTTCTCCTCCTTGCAATCATGGTGACTATACTTGGTGTACATGACTTCACAGGCATCTTTTTCTCCTGTTGAAGTGATTGCCTCACAGTTATCATCTCCTGTAATTATACTTTTACTGCCGGTACAATTATAGGCCTTTATAGGGAGATATTTTCACCCTGTGTACATTTTAAGGGGTTCTCCAGTTCCAAGACTGAAACTAATCATAGTGAAGGAAGACTCTTCCCTCTTAGCATTCTGTTTAGGAACGGCAACAATTAAATTAATAATCCTCTACCAGAAATGGGTATAAATCTGTAGTGAAGCTAGCTAAATGCTTGAAATGGAGATTTGATGACCTGGAAAGAATTTTCTAAAAAACAGAACTGAATTAATTTTTTTTTCTTGCTTTTTTGTATTTTAGTGCTGTGTTCACCTTCCCTAACTCTGAAAACCGTACAGATGTGTTCGGATTAATGTCTAATCCCTCAGAAGAAACAAACAAAATAGATCCTGTTACTGACTGGTAAGTACCTGTAAGGTATAGGTTCTTATTGCTCAGTGGGTCTGATTTATTAAAGCTCTTCAAGGCTGGAGAAGATACACTTCCAGCAAACCTTGAATGGATTTGCTAAAAGTCATTTGCAATTGTACAATTATTATACAATTATACCAAGTTGTTGGAATGTAGTTTTCTTTATCTGGATTCTCAAGACTTCTGCAATACTGGAGAAAATAGACTATCATGGGTGATCCTGAGTGATCCAACAAACCTGGTATGGATTTCTTATCTTAGATCCATTCCAGTTTTGATGGATCACTCAGGTTCACTGATGAAAGTGTATCCTCTCCAGCCTTGGAGAGCTTTAATAAATCAGGCCAATGTGTCAGTAAAAGAACTCTTGCTCTTAGTAATAAGGAAAATGCAACCTTCACCATGTGAGAGTTCTTGGGCCAGTTTGGTAATTATCAGGTCCAAAATTTATGGGTGACAATATTGCCTTTATTCACATGAGGCAGCACTGAATAATGATCTGTCCCAACGGGCTTTGGGGTGTTTGCAGTGGCACCAATTGAACAATAATTTGAATTCAAAAGAAAAACATTACTTGCATACATTTTCTGGTGAGAGTTATTTCAGTATATCCTTGTATCACACCATTATATATAATGAGGGAGTTGGGGAGGGGGTACCAGACATTGCCTCTAAAGTGGCTGCAGGGTTTAGTGGTAAAAATCAGGAAAGGATCTCCAGTCTGCTAATTCAGTTTTTTCTTCCCTGAGACCTTAAATTGGGGTTTGCAGATTCCAAAGATACCAAATTGGTATTTTTAGCTTGGCTGGTTGTCTTTCAGATGTAAGTGGTCACGGGTCAGTTTGCAGTTCAATACATTTATAGACCCGATAGGAATCTGGTCTTGGGTCCTGATTTATTAAAGCTCTCCAAGGCTGGAGAGGATACACTTTCTTCAGTGAAGCTGGGTGATCCAGCAAATCTGGAATGAATTTCCTAAAGCCATTTGCTATTTGTTAGCAAATGTTTTTTATCCTGATTAGATCCATTTCAGGTTGCTGGATCACTCATGCTTACTGATGAAAGTATATTCTCTCCAGCCTTGGAGAGCTTTAATAAATCAGGCCGTTTCTACTGAGAGAACAGAGAGGCTGAGTGCGGCTTATATAGAGAAGTTACTTTTTGTTTTTGCATAAACCTTTTACCAGAAAGAAGTGGAGAGAAATCTGTAATGGACAATAAATGCTAACAAAGGATCTAGCATTCCCCTTCTTAATATTAAAAACATTTTTACTTATCTGTGTTGCTGCTTCAGAGATTTTTTTCAACTCCTCTCCTGGTGATACAATGTTTCATCACAGAGTAAGGGAAGGTATCTTACTAAAGGAGCCTCTGACTGCAGTAAAACCTGACAGGAATTCTAATCTTTCCCCTCTCTGTCTAAAACTGCAAAAAAGTTTTGGGTACAGATATACTTTAACTTCCTGGGCAGTTCATTTCTGTCCGGTTTTATATGTCTTAAAGCAGTACATTGTTTTTCATGAAAAATTATTTTACAGAATAATTTATCAGTATGAGTATAATAAAGTGTGAAACACAAAATCATGTCAAAATAATAAAAAAAATATATATTGTTGTTTTTTTTAAATGAAAAAAAATAAAATAAAATAAATTATATACTAATAATAATAAATTATACTTTAAAATAAATGTTAATGAAAGACAATGTACTGCATTTACACATATAAATCCACTGTATTGCATTCAATACAGTTATTTTGTATTGAAGGCAATACAAATGAATTTGAATATCCCACCCTGCCCCGAACAAAACGTCTGCATGTACCAACGTCACCGGGAACTCTCCGGTGACTCCTCGGATGCAGAGAACGCCGGCTGGAGGAAGAAAGAAGTGGATGACGTGGATGAAGGATGACGTGGGACGCCGGGGGATCAGGTAAGACTGTATTTACTAATATTTACCATAGGTTTTCCTACCCCGAGTGTGCCACGAGGTTACTGCTTCTAACATTTTTTTTCTACCCTGAGTCAGGTAGTAACTAGGGGTTACTGCCCAGGTGGTTAATCCTGGGAGTAAACATGTACATACTTATTTCATTGTCTCTTGCTTTGTACTGGGTCTGGGGTATACAAACTCCGTTACCTGGGGTCTGGGAACGGTGGGTGGGGGGTTTTGATTTCCAGGAGTGGACTTGGGCACGCTAGTACTAGATTTTGTGCTGTTTGGTTAAGTGTAAATTGACTTTCATTATTTGTTATAAAAGTAGACCTTTCACCTTTCCCCCAAAATTATATTTCATTATGCCTTTGGTGTTTTTTTAGGCTGCATAAACATACTAGCCCAATGAATCCTTTTCGTCTCTTTTCACCCACTTCTCTTCTGCTACAAGTCCCATCCTGCATCAATTTTTTTCCCTTAGTTATGGGAAGCCAGCTGTGTCTTCTGATGCTCGCAGCCATCCCCGTGATATTGCAGCGCCAGATCCTGTGCATTTTCAATTGGAGATCTGGCACCTTGCATTTTGTTTAATAGTTGCCATGGTGTCTAACCAAGTTATCAAGGGAAAAGTCTAATTTCTATTTATTTATTTTTTGTAGGGAGTCATTGTCTAGACTGTTTCCTCCACTGTGGGCTGCGAATGACCACCAGAATCTCTCTGAATATCTTCCCACCATCCTTCCAGGAAATGTTGATATCTCCCATGTCATTAGCCCCCAGGCATACCAGGAGCCTGCAAGAAAATTGCCAGACATCGAAAGCCTTCAGAGAGGGTTTGAAGACCTAGGCTTGCTGGATTCTTGGGTTTCCAGTCCTGATACCTGCAGCCCACGACTGGAAGATGTATTCCAAGATATTTACTTTGAAAATCAAGCTTTAGAACTTAATAATTCCTTCCAGTCTATTGAGTGGCCTAACCAGTCCAGTGACAGCTATCTCAAGTTTAATGGAAGAGATTCTGGGAGCAAAGCTACTAGTGTCTGCTCCGGTTTACAGAAAAGAACAAACGAATACTCTGGTGTGCATCGGCCCTCATGGAAAAATGACA
The DNA here is from genome assembly GCF_032062135.1 of Pyxicephalus adspersus. NCBI lineage: Eukaryota > Metazoa > Chordata > Amphibia > Anura > Pyxicephalidae > Pyxicephalus > Pyxicephalus adspersus. The sequence goes on from NC_092862.1 coordinate 144,194,069, forward strand.
AAGGAAGAGGCAAGTTCAATAGGGGTAGCCCAACTGGTCAAACAAATTACACACCTGGCATAAGAGAAACATGGGGAAAAGAAACGTATGCAAAACCTTCCAGTGACTTTTCTCCGATGAGCATGAAACCACCAGCATTCCAGTTTAATCAACAGTTTTCTAAAACTCATGGTTTCCATCTGACCACACAAAAGGCACACTTTAAAGAAGGGTCAGAAAACTATGGCAATTTTCCAAAGGTTGGGAATTTTGAATGTCGTGAAAATATTACTCCTCAAATCCAAAGGGAGTCCTATGCAAAGTCTCCGGTTCCTTGTATTAGCCCTAATGAGGGTTTCCCACCAACTAGCCAAGGACACAGATGGTTAGATGGCGAACCACTAATAACCCAGAAAACCACAACTAGCCCTTTGCCATCTCCTGCAAGTTCTACTCTCTCTGATGGCTCTCCAACCCATTGTCCAGGCTTTTTCTCTCAAGCACCCATGCCACATTCAGCAAAAGATGGACACTTGAACGGTTCTGCCAACCAGATACCATTTTCTACCTTTATTGATGAAAACCAAAGGCGCAGCAAATGTTTCAATCGCTCGTCTCCTAGTAAGGATGGCATGTATCGGAATATGCCACATGGATACCCAAACAACTGGTCGCCAACTCAACCAGGTTCAGGACAGAATAACTCGGAAAGGCTTCACAAACTGCCTAAACGAGCAAACCCTCCAAACAATGGAAATCCTGACCGAAGAGGAAGAAGAACTTGGAATATGCCACATGGTGGCATCAAACAAAACCCGCCGCCTTGCAGCCCTTTCCAACGGAAACAGGATCCCAACTTGGGAAACATGTCCGACTTTGTCAATGCTTCCTTCTTGTCTCCTTTTTCTCTTATGTCTGATTTAAAGCAGAATCAGAATTTTCATCCCTTTAATCCTCAGTTATTTTCCCCAACAACAAATATGTCATTTCCTCCACCTTTTCCATTTTCCGACCTCATCGACTTGTTCCATTACGAAGATATGAATCAGATCCAACCTTTTATAAGTGATTTGTTCTGTGGTGAGATCCCACCTCCATACTTTCCATTTCCGCCTCCCTTTAACAGATGTCGCCCTTCAAGAAATCGCAGTGGACCAGCCAATGAACTTCATTTACAGCTGGAGGAATGCTGTGAGCAGTTCCGGGCCCTAGAGAAAGAAAGGAAAAAGGTAACAGCGCCTTATGGTGACCTTGTGACAATGCATAGAAAAATGGTGGCTTCTGTGGAATGGTCTTTGTGTTTTTCAGCTGATGATGATTAATATTAATATTAATAATAGTGATATTATTATTATTTAATATTAATAATAATAAACATGGTTTGTATAGCGCCAACATATTACGCATTGCTGTACATTAAAAAGGGATTAGTGAAAGTTCTCAATTTGTATAGTCAACTCAAGGTTGTACCATTTGGGTTGCTCTTTGGTAACTGCATGTGGCTATTCTAAAGGCATCCTCGAGCTTCCATGAGATTGCCAACAAGAGTTTAGCAGTTTTAAAATTTATGTAAATCTAATTTATATGTTATAACCATTAACGGTATTTATTTATTATTTTTAAAGCTAATGTCAGGGATGGTCCTAAATCAGAAACACCCCCAGACTGTCCCTTGGAATGAAAAAAAAACTAAAACCTCTTTTGGAAGACTTTATGCAAATATTATTATTTTTAATATTATTAATAATAAACAGTATTTATGTAACACCAACATATTACGCAGCACTGTTCAATAAATAGGGATAGCAAATGACAGACAGTTGCAAACAATGACACAAGAGGAGAGGACCCTGCCCCGAAGAGCTTACAATCTAAGAGGTGAGGGAAGTATCACACTATAGGAGGGGGGATATGGAGTGGTGGAAAGTAGTGAGGGTATAAGAGACAGAAGACGGAAGTAGTGTATAAGAGACAGAAGAAGACAGGTAGGTGAGTTTGAAAAGATGGGTTTTGAAGACTCTTTTGTGCAGAAAGTAAGAGCAAGCTGAATTTGACGAGGAAGACCATTCCAGAGTCGAGGAGATGTTGGAAAAGTTTTGAGGAATAACAGAGTTATTAACAGTTAGAAAAATGTCAGGGGGAGATTTGTGAGGGGGGGCGAGATGATGAGTTCTTTTTTTATCCAGATATCAAAATACTTTGATACCTTAAGCAGTGGCTGTTTCTTGGCATGCTGTATTTGTATGCAGAACATATAGATATTTCCTACATGTGATGCTGACTCTATGAAAATGAGGCTGGGAAAGTAAAGGGCTAGATGAATCAGTATGTCCTCCAGTCAGGATGTGCAGTCATTCTTACTTGCAGTAGCTTTCCTAGGCACATTGGGCCTGATTTATTAAAGCTCTCCAAGGCTGGAAAGGATACACTTTCATCAGTGAAGCTGGGTGATTCAGCAATCCTGGACTGAATCTGGTCCAGGATTCAAAACATTAGCTAGCAAACAGCAAATAACTTTGAAGAAATTTATTCCAGGTTTGCTGGATCACCCAGCTTCACTGATAAAAGTGTATCCTCTCCAACCATGGATAGCTTTCATAAATAAGGCCCACAATGAGAGGCCCATAATGTGCAGTGAAATCAGAAATAGAAATAGAGAAGGTTCTATGAATCCCCTGCTTTCCTTATAGCTGTACATATGTATGGAAAATGTAGAAATGTCCCAAATCTCTGTTTTGTGATTAAAGTGTATGTTTTCATGCTCTTAGTAAGTGGGTGGATGTGGATTCTGATTTATCTGTGTCTGTATTTATTAATTGTATTTTATTTCTCTACAGACTGAAGCAGAGCTTGCTCGCAATTTCCCAGGAAACAGAGTTTCCAGCTCTTACAGCTCATCAGTTCCGAGACTTCCAACAAACCCTTCAAGAGTCGATCGCTTGGTTGTCGATGAGTTCCGAGAACAAGCCAGAGTGAGAACTGATAACATTTAATGTCTCCTTTTAGACATTGCTGTGCACTTCAAAACAAATCAGCCCCCGCTAGGTTTATGCAGGAATCTATACATATATATCTGAAATGATTGAAACTATGTAGACATACTTATCTAAGTGTTTTTTTATTTCACTTATTTATTTTGTATTATTTTATTCAGATTTGACCATACAGCTTGACAATCAGGGTCATAAAAATTTGACAGTAGCAGTCTTGCTTGATGCATTTCTTTTCGATTCTTGAACATATCCAGTTTATAGAACAAGTTATAACTAAATATGTGGAATCTTGCATAACCCTATTTGTGTTCTCCTTCTATTTAAATGTAGCCATGTTTCATGGTAATTCTATGAAGCGAGCATGCTTTACAAAAAGCTATAAAAGCAGCAATAACCAGATCTGCAATGTTACCAAATGCCAAACCAGTTTCCAAGGCTCAATGGCCTTGGTAAGGCTGCTTTTGTTAGACAGGGTACACATAGTTACCCTTTTGTATAGTCCAACAACATCTTGAATTGTGGTAAAGTTTTCTTCTTCGCTCACATGCTGCCATGGCCAGGGTCATATCATCTCACACATCAGCAAACCCATCAGCCCTTTGTTCCCAACTGTGTTCATTAATACTATTACCATTATTGTTGTTAATGAATACAGTAAGGAGCATTTCCATTGGCTGATTATTTTCTGATAACGTGCTAGAAAATAGTAAGTAATCATGTAAGTCTGCATTAAAATTTGGGGAAAAAGAAGATATGAGGAGTGCCAGACCAACAGTAAAGAAGCTTTAAATATTTGTCAGATAATGAAATAAAACAGCCGGCACATTTCAGGGGTCTGAGCACTTCTCTTCATCAAAGCTTGAAAAAATACACATGAGAAGCATGTATTTATTGTGTGTGGCTGTTAGCTATTACTGGAACAATTTGGGGGTTTTGAATTCCTTTTAGATTGTTTTTATCTCATATTGAGCTTTCATTAGTCTCTTATTTTTTTCTTCAAATGAGGTTTTTGTTAATTAATGTGTCTGTACATTAGGCAATCTCTCTGGTGAAGATCATGGAGAGAATCCGTGGAGATAACCTTCATGTCAACATCAACCTGGCTTTAGACCACCACTTAGAGGCCATCCACTTGACACAAGCACGACGCAAAGATGAAATAGTTAATGCAGCCAATCGCCAGAAGCAAGGAGCCCCTCGCTACAATAATGAAAGAGGTATAGTTCTCTGTTCATCTTCACATTACTCCTTCAAAGCAGAGAAACTGAGACAGTTCAAACTGAGATTGCTGTACAAAATATTTGGGAGGAGAGATTCTGAGGGTCATATATTCTGAACCCTAACCATCCACTTTATATTCATTTTATGATTGGCACACAATTGTAAAAGATCCTTTCCATCGACAATTATTGCACGTGTGTATGTAGCCTAAGTCCAACAAAGCCTTGTCATACCTTAAATCAGTGGGCACAGTGCTGTACCCATGACACCAATCCTCTTTAAAGCTTGAGCTGTATAGACCTGTATGGAGATACATTTTTTTATTAGTGCCTATAGAGAATAGGCAGGAAGCAGTTTATTATTATTGCTTGTTATGTACAATATATTATTTTTAGGTTCCACTCAGCACAACTATTTATAGAGTGCATATCCATATTCACATACAGTAAATTTTTTTAAATCCATATTGCAACTCCATATTGCAAGTTTGTCAAGCTTAGGAAGGCAGTCCTAGCCAAGATTCTAACTGTGCTAAAGTTGCTACACTGCTGTACTGAACAGAATGTGTAAAGTATTGCACATAGACTTGATTTAAAGAGACACTCCCTTTTCAAATTCAGGGCAAAATCATTGCGTTTGCACATTTGAGGAACGAATATAATGAAAGTGAAGGGGAGAGAGCTCAGCCGGGTCCAACTCAGTTGTTCGCCCTCCCCTCTCCATAGAGCAGAACATCTCTGTATGTACAGCGCTTGTTCATGCATCGTGCAGTCTGTTGTCGTTAAAGAGGATCGTGATAAATCCTTTTCAACTACAATTATTGCATGTGTGTAATCAGCATGAGGTAAAGGACTCCCCTATATCAATAACCCTTAGCAAGGACGCCTTCTGTGTAGTCAGTAAAAGCAATGTGCAGATACTGTTACTTTTTCCCTAACTAGGTGAAGTGTCTCTGAGTCTCATTAAAAAATTATCTGGTGTGCAACATTGTCCCAATTCAGATAATTAAACTGAGCAAACCAAAAATTTGTTGCAAACTTTATAATGGAATATATGTAAACAAATGTTTATTTTTTGTACACTGCTTGATATTTCATCGACAATTACATTTTTTTTAGATGTCTTGGCATTGGCTGCTGCCATGAAAGAGATGGTGTCCACGACACGCAAAGCCCGGACCGCCCTGTGGTGTGCTTTACAGATCACTTTATCCAAATGCTCCTCTGGCATCACTGTGAAGCCTGAAGACCTAGAGCGGGCCTTGCAGGAGTTGTGCCCTAACAAGATCCCCAATGTGGAAGCAGAACCCTGCTCAGATGTTGGCAGCGCTGGGAGAGAGTAAAAAAAAAACAAAAAAAACATAACCCTACGTATAACCTACAGCCATTTCTGGCAATAAGTCTCCTCCTCCTGCCAGGAAAGGGAGGCTGCCATTATTACATTTGCAAGCTACTCTGGATGATTTTGGCCATGGAACGGCAGCTTTAATAGGATATCTTTGTAACGTTTTTGTATAGGCGCCTTCCGCTGCATTTTTATTGTATTTTACTAGGTGAAAACCATGACCAGTGTTCCTTTCATCCTTACCGCATCTCTGGGGTTTGTCTAGTCCCAAAGCAATCAGTTTTGTTTAAGTGTTTTTGTTTTGTGCCAAAGAGGGGGATTACAATCGTACGTAGATCCGGGAAAATTTTATTTCCTTATAACCAAAATGCCTAAATTTTATATTTCCTCCACGGTGGCTATGCTAAATTCTTTGTATGTAAGAAGGAGCGCCTGAAGATTCTAAACTTAAGGCACTCCAAGAGTTCTTAATATGGTGAGGTGTTCTATAGGAGAGAATACAGACTGTAGGATCATTTCCCAGCTTACGTTTCATAAAGCTGAGCTCTGGGCTGATAAAAAAGAAACAAAATAAAGCTCTGTATTCAATAATATGACAGTACCTGAATTTTACCTGGTATCAGCCCCCTTTTTTTTACCCCTGCACATGCAGGTAGCAGGAAAGAGCAGAGAGATAAACTCATCGATCTGCTGTTTCCTTTTGTGAATGGGACAAAGATCTGCAATTGTTAGTGCTCTCCTCCCGTCATACAAGTTGTGTAAATCTCAGTATCAGATGGACAGAGACACAAATACACAAAATGAGCATTTTATCTGGGTGTAGTTCAGATTTTCTTGCTGCCAGTTTTCTTAGTTGCTGAGCTAAAGTAATTAACCTGATTATTTAAACTAATATTACCTTGTTTATTAAAACAAATGCAAAATATTGTATATCACAGTATCAGAAACACCCAGGAATCGACGGTTGGTCGGACGATCGATCACTTCCTGTGATTTCTAAGTTTTCCGAAGAATCGATTATTATTGTCACTCAGGAGCAGTGTTTATTTCATCGATGGAAATAGGAAAAAAAAAATTTAATCTAGTTTGCACTTAATCAAAGTTATAGTTTTTATTTTAAAAAAAAATCATTTTACAGGAATATACGTTCTTATTTATTTTTATGTATGAAGTTTGCTAAATAATTTTAACATACGTATACTCATGGTATTTACTCAGGAAATATAGTAAATTGCTTAGGTACAAATTCAAAGTATATTTAGGCAGAGTGGTGTGTATTAAAAAAAAAAGTATTTATAGATTACCAAAATTTTTGTTTTTTTTTAGTGTTTAAAAAAACGTCGGTTTGTAGAGCAGCGCTGCTCTCAGACCAGACGGAGACTAGTGGACTATGTGATTTGCCAATACAGTGTAAGCCTGTGAATTGATGCTGATTCAGTTGCCTTTGTCTTTTTCCTGTGGCTTCTGACAATCATGTCTTTTTTTATCTTAAAGTAGACATTTCATGAAAATAGAAGGCTAGCTTTTTTAAAAGCCCTCCGTCAAATCCAAAAAAAGAAACATGTCCCGGATCTGTCACCTCTGGGAGACTGGAATAGCATCAGTGTTCCTTATCGCTTCCTTAAGTGGTAGTGAGGGGTTTGAAATCCTGCAAGAATGCTCTCCAGCAGTGATGTATTCTTGTGAGATTGAATGCTGGGGTATGATTTAATTTTTTATAGGTGGAGGGTGGGTTAATAAAGCAAACCTTCCATTTTTATAAAAGATCCACTTTATTGTGAATGTATGGTCGGAGACAGTTTATAGTTTACGTCTGTTTTGCATGGTCTTTTTTATAAATTGTATATTTCAGTCACAGTAAATATATTGTTTATTTGGTGCTAGCATGATCTAGAAGAGGTGATTAAGCTATATATTGTTAGATGACACTGTATTTTATAACCTTTTTAGTTGCCACTAAAACACTAAATGATATTTGATATTTTTTTCTGGTTACCTTGGACAGTGGAGAATGGTTTGTAGTGTAAAATGAAACATTGTGCTCTTTCTGTAAAAATAACACATTTTTGCAGCACTTGTGTATGGTCACGTGACCACTAAAATCAAAGCTGTTCTTATGTATTTTATTCTGTCTTGGCTAGGGGGATTTTTGCTTTGTGTGGGGTTAATTTACATTGAAATGAACTGTTTTTAGTTTTTATATGGGGGCACAGGTGGACTTAAAGCAGAACTGACGTATCTTTTTTTTCTTGCAAACATTTTGAAATTCCAAGATGGTTTGTGATAAGGGTGGCACTACTGCAGATATATGCATTCCTTCACAAGTAGTTCCGTGCAGTAACCACAAACGCAATCTTTGCAAAAACCAGTCTGTAAATATGGTTGCTCTATCTAATCCTAAGCTTATCTCTTCTGCTCTTTTTCAGACCTTTCTTTTGTTTAAAGAAATACAGCTGGCAAAGGAGAATGCAGAGTAACATTATTCTGTGCAGTGATTTGTTTCAGCTGTTGCAAATTTAGGAGCATAATGCAGTGTACAACCCAGGCATTTTTTCAATCCGGCTTGGAAGAAATTGTAGGTGGGTGGCAGCCCCTGTATTGTTACCCCACTCTTCAGTATTCACCCAAAAACCCAGCCGGATGGTTACTGAAAAGTCTGGCTAAAAGGGGCTGGGGAGAACACTGATATTGACATACTAAGAGTGAAGTGTGGAAGACTGTGACTTCTCAGCTGCATAGGTTGCAGAGCTGAAGGCAAGAGGTCTTTGAGAATCCTAGGTCCTTCACTATACCCTGCACAGCAGCAGTGTTTCTCTACCAGAGGTTGATAGGGGTTTCTTAAGCAATGACCAATGTGTGACTCTTAAGTTCAGTTTTTGGCTATTCTTCCCAATGGCCAGCAGTATGGGAGACATTCTTCCCACTGACTTCCATGCTAATGTACTGTGAGCTGTGGATATAATAATTATAGCAGGGGTTCCCCGTAGACCTTATTTCAAGGGTTCCCCCATGTTAAAAAGGTTGAGAAAGTCTGGTCCATTGTGAATAGATAAGATTAGGTCATAGGCCCTTTTACACCAGTGTAGCAGAAGTAGCCCAGTGTAGCTTTAGTGAATTCACCCAGCAGCCAAACATTTATCAAGGGGACAAGCAGTGTTGTGCAAACTGAACAGATAGCACAAACCGCAATCCCTTTTTAATTGTGCATACCTGAACTATTTCTAACGTCAAACTGTTTGCATGTAAAGAAAAAAAACATTTGATCTGCTTTAAAATGTTTTGTCTCTGGTGTTCTTATCAGTTTTAGTTGCTGTCCTTTCTGTAAATATTGTAAAGGGCAAAAGGACCTGTGTTGTAGGGCTAAAGCTACGTACACACTTCCAATTATTATCGTCGGAAAACGAACGACGAACGTTCCTGCACGATATATACGAACGATCGTATAGCACCGATCCTGCACATAGAGGTAACGACACGATCGTTCGTAGATATTGTACACACAATAGATACGATCGTTTAAGCGATAGAGGAACTATGTGCACGACAGGAAAGTGAACGGACGTTCGTTCATCACGCATGCTCTGAACATGGACGATCAACGAACGACCGTACACACGAACGATGTTCAACGATCGTCGTCCAATCCGATCCGCCAGTCCGGTCGTTCGTTTCCAACGAGTTTCCTCGTTCGTCGGCGTCGTTGGTTACTTTTTTACGAACGATTTTTTGCTCAATCGATCGTTCGTCGTTCGATTGGAACGATAAAAATTGGAAGTGTGTACGCACCTTTAGAGGAGCCTTCGGGGTAAATCCTGTTACCCTTTTATCTTTAGCAGAACTGTCGTCTGTAAGTGGAGAGGTTGTTACATGTTGTAGTGAACATCATCTCAATGTCATTCGGTGATGTTGTGCTTGGTTTACTGTACGTTACTGTATGTGATATCTGTGTAATCCAAAGACTAATATTGAGATTACAGAAAGCAGGACAGTACATGCATAGTGTTCTCCCTGGCCTGTTTTAGATGGACGCACTGCCCAGCACTCTTCATAAACCACCCGGCTGTTTCTGAAAAGTTGGGTCACAATACAGGTGCTGCCTGGCCCAGCCAAAAACAAATTCTGGGGAAAGTACTGATGCATAACAGTTAACAGCTGGGTGGAAAGAAATTGCAGGCAGGTGGCAGCCGCTGTATTGTAACAGCCAGGTGGTTCATGAAAAGTTCTGGGTGGTGCCCCAGCCTAAAAGGGGCCGAGGAGAACACTAGCCATATATGTTCCTAATCTTCCTGGTCGAATGACGCCTGTGACATCATTTGCAGGGTGTCATTGACTGGTCTAAGGACCCTCTGTGCCCACATTCAATGAAGCAGAGTCTTAAAAACCAAAATCCTGCCGGGGGACCCCTAACAGAGCAAAGCAGAACGCGGGGTTGGACTTTAATACTGTCATGTAATCTAAATGCATCTGTTGAACAGCACAGAAAGGTATCAATCAATGAGTGTTGTAGAAAGTGTTAGTTTTGCACTAATCATTATGTAAAGGTCAGTTTTATATTCCTTACATTTATTTTTGGGGGTTGAATATTATATGTGGATGACTTGTTTGTACTGATCAGTAATCTTTATCTTGTGTTTTTTTGGTTTTAACATTCATTTTCATTTGCTTTTCTTTTGTCCTGTGAATTATAAGGACACAAATATTTATTTTTCTTTCCATGTTTTTGAGTCAGGAAATATATTTGCATCAGGGCACCTCACCTATAACGCGTATATGAAGCTATATATAAAGATTTTATGTATCAAAGTGACTGAATACTCATTTTTTTGTTTTCTTTTATTGTTGTGAATGGAGAGAACACTACGATATGGTATAATAAAGAGCCAGTAATAAAGGATGTTCTAGATTATATTTATGCTATGATTAGATGATATATTTCTAGGTATAGGATACCCATACACAAGGAATGTTTTTGTTTTTTTCTTGCAGGATAGCGTACATTAGAGATTATTACAGTTAACTAGTGTATACCTTAAATATATGGCTTGAGCTGCCTTATTTTACCTCATTTATAGATCTTCTTTTTACCAGTGATTTGTACCCATTCATTGAAAAGATGGTGGATATTGTGTTATCGGAAGTGTAACATTGCTTGTTGCGAAAGCCTTATATCTTTTTATGTGTAAATGAAATGGCTTACAGATGTTTTTTTATATTTAGCATTGTAATCTTGATGATCGATGTACAAGAGATTTCATATAGGATGCCGATAGAAAGTCGTTTATTATAGAGAACATAGTCTAACGTCAAGTAGCTGGGGTTTAACAATCATGCATGTCTTAGAATCATGCTGGAAATGTCATGCGCTTTCATTGTAGTTTAGATGAGCTTTGTCCATGCATTGTAGCCCATTATAGTGTTTCATGTGAGCTCTCCTTGATAGTTGCATGTTTATGATGCGGTGGGTCATGCAAAACCAGAATACATGTGTTTTGGGTTGTTCTAGTTCATTTCTGTGTTCATTGGAGCTGGTTTATAAGGGTTTTGTAGCAGTTGAGAAAGTCCAAGCAAAGTGGTTAGCACTCTGCCCTTTGCAGCGCTGGGTCCCAGATTCGAATCTCAGCCAGGACCCCATCTGCATGGAGTTTGCAGGTTCTCCCTGTGATTGTGTATATTTCCTCCGGGTACTTCGATTTCCTCCCACATCCCAAAAAACATACAGTTAGGTTAATTGGCTCAAAATTGGCCTTAGACTGTATTATTGACATATGACTGAGGTAGAGACATTAGATTGTGAGCTCTTTTTGAGGGACAGTTAGTGACATGACTATGGACATACAGCACTATGTAATATGTCAGAGCTATATAAACACTGTTTAATATTAATAAAATAACCACAAATCTCAGGAAATAAGCACAAAAGAATGACATGCTTCTGCTTTCCGTACCACCCCTGTGCATGACAACCGCAATGCTACTATAGCATTTTTAAGGCATTCTCTGCAGGCCTGCAACTGCGTGTCATAAAAACCTACAAAAGCTACCTGCAAAGGGTTCCTAAAATCTGATAACCGCACCACAAATCAACGATCATCTGGGCTCTAAATAGCCAAAGCATGGCAAAAAATCAGTATAATAAGTAAAACTTTCTAATTTCTTGGGCTGGCATGAAAATGACTAAAGAGTGCATTTTTTACTGGAGATGGTCAATCAATTGCAGAAAATAGGACTTTTATGCAAGTTGTATAATACTAATGTCATACAAAGTTTGATTGGCTCAGTTTCAAGTCAAGGCAACTTGCATGTGATTTGTTTTTATTAATTATAAAACAGTGTTTATATAGCGCCAACATATTATGCAGGGCTGTACATTAAATATGGGTTGCAAATACCAGTCAGATACAAACAGTGACACAGGAGGAGGCGAGGACCCCGAAGAGCTTACAATCTAATTTTCAGCATCCCAGTGACCATCCTACAAAACAGAGGAATGCTGTGCCAACATTGCATGGGCATCACATTTACTTTCCTGGATGCTTTTGACAGGTTTCCTTTCATCTTTTACAGGGTTATGTGCTAAAATCATTGCACTTAAATGTGGCCCCACGGGTACACTTCCCACCTCTCCAAATATCATTCCGTTTTTTCAGGAATTTGCCCATGGTTGTGTTAAATTTATAATTGCCAGTTAATATGCTTATATAGGCATTTTCACCTGATTTTCTACCCGTTAAGATCTTGTATACACAGCTGCATTTTTTCCTGTTACCATGTGTGTTTTTGTGTTTTGAAGAAAATCCAACAATACACATTGCAATGCAAAAGCATTACTTGCGATTTTTCGAAATAAAACTGCAACCCAAGCAGGGTCCTGGTGAGAAATAATAGGAAATGCTGATTATTTGTGTACCCGTGGCGTTTCACCAATAAACCTTTGTTAGTGATCCTTTATAAATGTTCACATTCCCAAGTTTCTATTACCTGAGATTCTTTCATAATTGTACCGCCATCGTCGTTGTCCGGTAACTGCAGTTTGAGACTTTTGGAAGGTTAAAAAAAATGAATGTTATAAATGTTGTGTGGGCATTAGTTGAAGTTTTTTAGTGTTTCAGTGTAAAAACATTTTATGGAGTGTAAGTTTTTTTGAAGTGGAATAATAACCAGGTGATAATTTGGCTTTACAGTATCTTGATTTGCTGTGTTTTATATACCTCTGTATTCGTTCTCATACTTTGTAAAAAGTCTGCTGCTAGTTTAGGTTGGCTGGTTATTGAGTTGGTTAGTCTACAAAATCGGAGGTGTTTTTTCCCCTTTTTTTAAAAAAAAAAAAAAATGCTGTCCTAAAGGGAACTTGTCCTTTAAAATGAAACAAAACCCATTACAGTGTTCATCCTAGAATTTTTTTTAAGCTGGGTGGTAAGAAATTGTAGGCAGGTGGCAGCCCCTGTATTGTGACCCAGCTCTTTAGTAACCACCCAAAAACAGCCAGGTGGTCACTGAAAAGTGCTGGGTGGTGCACCTGAGTAAAAGGGACTGGGGAGAACATTGCATGACACTTACCTGTGCCCTTTTCTTTTGCAGTGCACCACCATCTTCTTCCTTTTCTTACTCTGGATGATCTTTGGCCATCTTGATTGGCCGGGATGATGTAACTCATCTATGCATTCACGGCATGCGCAGAGAAAGCCAAGATTGCCAAGTATCCTGGCAACCAAAGCCGCGCATGAACAGCTCAGCTGTGCATGCTAAGCAATCAGCCAGGTAGGAAGGATTATTGCATTATTGTGGATGTGGGTTCCCAAAAGTGAAACTTTAGTTCCACTTCAGTATTCTCCCCAGCAACTTTTAGCTGGGTGCACCACCCGGCATTTTCTGTATCCACCCGGCTACTTTTGGGTGATTATTGAAAAGCTGGGTCACAATACAGGGGCTCACACCCACCTACAGCTTCTTCCCAGATGAAAGAAAATTCTGGGAGGAACACTGCACTTTAACCTTACAGTACAAAGGGTGCCGTTGGGTAATACTACAGAGAGATAGTCCATAATTTTTTTTTACTCCAACCTTGCTAGGGTAAATATATCTACCACAAACATAGGGACAACAGCCTCTTCCATGACCCCATCTGTGCAGCGCTGTATATAGACTGCTGACAGATTCCAGTAAACTCCAACAGAAAGTCCCTTGCACCCACCACCAATCTTGCTGTTGAGAGAACTTCTGAAATGGAGTCACAAGGAAGCAGAGTTCTGCGAATACTTGTGTATACCTTTTATTCACTTGTGCTTTTTGACTGCTAGATGAGCTTTGATCCAGGAGCATACCTAGCAGCTTGTGATGGAACTGGCCTGGAATTTTTTTTGTTTATGATTTTTAGGTTTTAGGACCTGAGTCAATGGGCATCTTTGGACAAATACATTTAGCTTTTGACCTTAAAGACACAATTTGAGCTCATCAGCATTCCTATTAGGTGTCAATGACTTGTTTTAGCTGCTTTTGGTGGGACAGAATATTCGGTACATAGTTTAAAATAAAGCCACCTATCCAGTATTTTCCCCAGAATTTTTTTCAAGCTAGGTGAGAAGAAGTGGTAGGTGGGTGGTGGCCCCTCTATTGTGACTCAACTGTTCATTAACAACCCAAAAACAGCTCTGTGGTTACTGAAAAATGCCAGGCGGTGTGCCCAGCTAAAAGGGTTTGGAGAGAACAGTGATAACCTTCAAATTAGATTAAGAAGACATTTGCGTCCTCAGGATCTAACGTCAATCTTGGATAAAGCAAAAAAGCAGGATCTAATTCTCTGCATCAAGGAAAAATTAAGTTAAATCTGATATTTGTTATATTTGTTTTATAATATAGCTTTTAAAATTCCTCCCCTTGTGCAGCAAGAGGACCTCCGAAGTAGACATAAGCAAATCTTTACTTTGCTCCAGGTTGGAGCTTATGGTTTCCCCTTTATCCCACAGCTCAATGTGCTTGTTTTGGTGATCTGCTGGGATTGTCATTCAGTTAATGTGAAATGTCTCTAATGCAATTACGTGTACTGGAACGGTGTGGCACCTTTAATTATCATATGCTGCTTTGTCTGACATTTTTAGTGACCGGTTCACTTTAATGATACTAGGTAGTGTTTTTTTTTGTTAAGTTCATATTATTTACCCTTTATGGTTTTTCTGGTGTAACTAAAGGCTTTGACAGACAGCCAGGTTTTCACAGTTCGAAAATACCTTTGTGCCACGCTCAATTTATAGATTGACGGACTTTTGATAAAGTTAGGTTGTCTTAATAGGAGATAAATACTTCCAAATGCTTGCAATCCATACCATGTCATTCAATTGGACAGAAGAAAAAGGATGGTGTGGGTGTGCTTGTCAGATCATGGGTGGTCCTTGTTACAGAGAGGGAGGTGCTTGTTACCACATAGGTGTTTCTTGTTACAGAGTGGGAGGTGCTTGTTACAGCATGGGTGGTTCTTGTTACAGAGTGGGAGGTGCTTGTTACAGCATGGGTGGTTCTTGTTAGAGTGGGAGGTGCTTGTTACAGCATAGGTGGTTCTTGTTACTGTATTGGTGGTTTTCATCACACAGTGGTCTCTCACGAATTGTATAAACCCTACTACAGGGTAAATCTAAGAGCTTTAAAATGCACTGTTATTAGACGTTGGGGTCTACTAGCAAAAAAAAAGAAAATAACTTCTTCATTGGATTCATAAAAGTTAAGCAAAAGTAAAAAAGTTTACAAAGAAAATACTAAGAATATAGAATTCTATATTCTGTAGGCAAAAAGTGCAGAACGGCTCTGCAATATCTGTACATTTTTTCTGTGTTTTCCCCCTTCAAGAATGCTGCAGGTACAAAAATTTTTAGACGATCTGCCAGAAATCAGCAATTTTATTAGCCCAGCCCTTTCCTTCTTGAACTACAGAATTCCTACCCTTTATTATATGAAAGTAAGAAGAGGAGGAGGTTGAATCTTCTTCCAGCAGCCATAGCATTGTCAGGCCACAAACTGGAAGATAAAGCTCAATCGAATTTCTGACAGGTCAACGATCCTATTCTGTATTCAACATTTTTCAGTATTTGTTGCATTGTAAAGAGATAAAACATGAGGAAATGTCCTTGTATTGCAGATATTTAATTTTTGACACATAAATAAAAAAAAACAAACTAGGATGTTCCTTTCTTCAACCTTCTTTATAGCTCCTAAGAGCAGGAAAGTTATTATGTGATTATGTAATTCATTAGAAGTCACGACAGATTCCATTGGTGTGTCTGATTGCGTTGCATACTTATTTTTTCTGTCGCGTGTCGCACTGAAAGGGCAGCGTCATCCCGTTTTGTGTACAAGTTGCACTTCTAAACCACGGCATTCTAAAAGTATTTTTCAATGTATAATCACTGTGATTCTTTATTGACACGGTATACAGTACAGGGCATTGTACTCGGTGATGTGTTACATAGACGGAGACTTCTCTCTAGTTCTGCCACTTCCAGGATGCCTTAGTAGTTAGGAGCTGGATCTGCTAAATCTCATAATGTTGTCTTTATGCAATTTCTCATTTTTGGATGGGTTTTTCCTGGCTGAATTAAAATGTGACTTCTGTTTTTTGGGCCTTCTGTAAAACAAGATACTTCCCTTTCACTCATAGATCCTGTTAATTGAAGGGGGTCTTTTGGCTTGTAGGTTACCTAGAGGAATTGAACAATAAAAGTTTACCCAGTGTTAGTGAATCAGCCATTGGCTTATTCTGATTTCTTAGTTCCACTTATTGCATTGCAAGGAGCCCTGAGCACTTTCTAAAACACAAAATTATTTGGCTTTTTATCAGCTACATCAGTGTTTTTCAACCAAAGATCCATGGATCCCTAGGGTTCCTCCAGAGGGCGCTAGGGGTGTTCCTTAAGCAATGAGAAGTATGTTCCTCTCAGGTCAGATTAAGTGACACTAGTAATCTGTTTGGCTATCTTTAAGGATGATTTTCTTCCTAATGGCCAGCACCGTAAGAAGAATTCTTCCCACTGACCACCATGCTAATGTACTGTGAGCTGTGGGTATAGTAATTATAGCTGGGGTTCCCTGAAGACCTAAAAGTTGTTTCAAGGTTTCTCCCATGTTAAAAAGTCAAGAAAGGGTGCTCTAGGGGATACTAAAACAGCTCTAAAACTCCAGAGGTGCAACATACTCCATGCTGAGAGGGCATGAACTTTGCTCATTGGAGAGCTCTGATATGGCATGTGACATGACCTCTGAGGACAGACCACTGCTTCCACACAGAGCAAAGGTCCTTCTCTGAAATATGCTTCCAGGATACAGTCATTGCTGTTCAGACAGTGGCTGCTTTATAAACCATTTGTATGGCATTGACCACCATTTGTTCTGATGCACCTGGAATGTAGCTGATTCAGCCCATTTGGAGTTTACAACTTTCGGCAGCTCAAACATTCCTAATTATAAATCGGGCAAAAAAGGAGCTGGAAAGTTTCATTGACCCTTTAATATTTCCATGAACATCCAGGTCATATTGTGGCCTGTGCATAGTGTTCTGAGCCAGGTGCACGGACAGGAACGTGTACTAAACATGTCTAAAAAATATCTTCTTCCTCTTTACAACAATGATTCTCCCTGAGATTCTTCAGGCTTCTTTTTAATTATACTTAACATTCCACAAGTGACACCACTTTGATAATAACTGTGTAAGGAGAAGATGTCAAAAAGTCCATTAAAATAAGATTATTGGGTGATTTATAAAACATTTGTTCTTTTAATTTAGCCTTGAAAACCTTTTTAAAGAAAACCTATCATTAAAGAAATCTGGTGCCTGCCATTGATGACCACCAAAAATGCATAAGATTCAGTACGTTACTGCAAACAAATTTACAGATCAGGAACTTGAAATCGTTCTTTATATGCAGATTTGTTCCAGGTCATTGGTTTTGACTATTGAAATTAGAGAATTGGCAATACAGCCAGGTGAAGTAGCATTTTTAGAAGGAGAGTCCAGCATTGGCAGCCTCCATATTTCTTTGTGAAGGATTTACTTTAAACCCTGAGGTTCAGCTAGATGTCTATTGTTTACATTCCTGGTAATGTGCTCATCGGGGTGTTTGAGTTGGTTTTGGGTGCTGTGTGTTTCAGTTCTATGAACTAGAGAGAAATTCTCCGGTCTACAGATTTCTATATTGCCTAAATATGTGCTAAATTCTGAAGATATTTGCTAACCAAATAAAACTTTGTTAAATGATATGTATGACAATAAATTAAAATCATTTAATCATGAACCTGACTTGTTTATTTCTTAATGCTTATTTATATATTTATTTGTTTGATATTTTGGACACGAACAAGCTGTAGGAGGTTGGTCAAAAAGCAGCACATTTGAAGAATTTAATGTTACCAGTTGTTGTTCCCATAGGAATCCAATAACCCTTAAAAGTCGGTCAGCTTTCTACCACCCCCTTCCCCATTCCATCTTTCTAATGCCCACCCCCTGGGCATGCCCATTTTTTTCCTGTTATTGAACTTATCTACGTCTATGAACATCCAAAAAATATCAGGTAGGCACAATGCTCCTGGTATTAAAAAATCTTGTATTGAAAAACTGATTGAAACTAATACTTTGTTCTCAGAGACCAAAAAGTCAATTAGAAGTTCCATGTGTAATATTCAGAAATGAGATGATGACCTCTAAGTTGGCAGACACTATGGCCATGCTTCAGTCCCTAATCTGTGTTGACCCCGTTTTAGTAATTCTTGACAATTACCCCAGTTGCAACTCCACCTGTCATCTATCCCCACAAATAACCCATTTACCTCTTAACCTCAACTTCTTTGTGATTTGCTACACCACTCATACGTTGCTGAAAAAATTACATTGAATTGTGCAACTACTTAGGTGATGATCATTGTGGTTCTGTTGGGCGCCCATGACTGCAGCTTACATGGGCTTACTATATGAACTGATTGGCCCGGGTTCCGCCATATCAGGTGTGTCATGCGTGGAGAGTCAGAGCCTCTAGAGGGAGCTATGGCTTGCACAATGGTGGAGTGAGCGCTAGGAAGGAAGGTGCAGAATCTAAGCAGCAGTCTGGTGTTCTCCAGAGCCTCTAGTGAAGAGGATGCTGCGCTGCAAACTTGCCAGGTTGCTTTCTTTGAGCACAGCAGGGTGGGCAGAACAGCATGTGCAACAAGCAACTACTCAGGGCTTAGAATCTGCATGTGCTATGAGCAACTACTCGGGGCTGAGAATCACCATGTGCTATGAGCAACTAAAGGCTAACCATCATGTTCCAAAATGAAATGGTCA
Organism: Pyxicephalus adspersus; assembly: GCF_032062135.1. Taxonomy (NCBI): domain Eukaryota; kingdom Metazoa; phylum Chordata; class Amphibia; order Anura; family Pyxicephalidae; genus Pyxicephalus; species Pyxicephalus adspersus. The sequence continues at coordinate 144,212,906 of NC_092862.1, forward strand.
GAGATAATAATGTTAATGTGCCGTTAATAACTCATCAAGGCTCATCTTCATCATACGCCTCTATCACCCGTTAAAGGCTGAGAACTATGTTCCACAATCAGCTAGACAGGTTTGAGAGACATTACGTGCAGTGATTAACCGGTCACCCCTAAGCACCTAAATCCAAGCTAAACCCACCATAGAGCAAGCAAAATTTAAATAGCAAAAAGGCTGAAAGCATATAAGCAGACATACAGAAGTTTGGACATTACCAAATGTGCTTGCACACTGCATTTTTTCTCATCTGTGAACTCAGGTGGTTGAAGGTCAATAATAAGTGATCATGTGACGCCCAAAGTAGGAAGAACAGTACACGTCAGGCTACTTTTCCCAGCATCAATGTATTACAGTAGAAGCCATTTAACAGGATATTTAAGGACCTGGAAGGGCAACCTTTTCAAGAACACTAAACATCTGTTCCCCTGTGTCTTCTGTGACCCCCCTATGTCACCTGTGCCTCTTGTGTCTCCTTTGTTCCCCAGTGTCTTCCAGTGTCTATTTTCTGGATTTCTAGTTTTTGACCCCTGGCTTTCTTCTTTACCTCTCTTGTTAGCTGCCTGCCTCAGCCCCAGTTTTCTTTGACTATTCCCATGCCAGTTGACTTGGGACCACACATTGCTCTGCCCATTCTGCTGTGCCCAAGGACTGCAACCTTGCAGCAGCTTGCAGCGCAACATTCTCACCACTAGAGGCTCTGGAGAAGACCAAGCTGCTGCTTAGATTCTTAGGGCTTACACCACCATTGTCCAAGCCATTACTCCCCCTAGAGGCTCCATCTCCAAGTGTCACACACATGATACGGTGGAGCCCCACTCCCACCATTGAGCCAATCAGGTCACATGGTAAGCCCATGGTGCCATGTAAGCTGCCAGTTACGGGCGCTCAACACAAAGAGTCATGAGGAGCAAAAAGAAAAATATGCTATGCTGGAATGGGCTCATTAATGCACCTTAGTGCTTTGCCCACCATGGGCATTTCTTAGATGCATTAAAATTGCTTGAGGCATATATTAATTGATGCCAGAAATTTTCAGTTTTCTCCCTCTCCATTTATTATCAAGCGATGGCATATGGCCGGGTGGCTAATTGACGCCCTGAACGTTCCCCTTCCTGCAGGGTATAGCCAGGCTCAGACTACGCCTTGCACTCTGCAGAGGTGGATTTCAGACTGGCACCTTGCCTGGCAGCCCATCCTTCATCCATAGAAGATATCTGTAGATGTTTCTGACATATTGAAATGCCCTGCTCGCTGCTGACCGGCTCTGGCTTCTTGTTTTGCAATGGTGGCACAAAGCATCAGTGATGGAGAATCTGCACGACAGCAGGGCAATTAGCATTTTTGGCAAGGTTAGCAATGACAACATATCCTGTCAGCACGTTTTCTTTAAATAGGCATTCAGAGTGCCAAGGCCAGAGGCGGGCACCTTAGTCCTTTGCCTGGGCTGCCGTATAACTTAAGGAAGAACCAGTATGGGTTAATGCACCCATTCCTTTGTTGAAGGAACATTTAGCACACATGTGCTGACCCGTGTCCTGCAGCTTGTGCCAGAGTGACTGGAATGGAACAGGTGGTGGGCAGTGATGGATGGGGATAAAGGGAGGAATCTCCCGCACCCCTGGGCAATGGTCACCTTTATGTAACCGGCACCTTCACACTTTCCATACGCTTCATATTTTATATTTAGAATTTGAGGTGTAAAAATCTACGCCAATCTACACACGGCGCTTGGATATAAATTTAAATATGAGAACTGTAAATACGGCCTGCAGAGCTGATGGGGCAGCAAAACGTTGGCAAATCCAAATCCAAATCCAGGATAAGATATCAAAGGGTATTGATTACACCGATTGCAGCAAATGACATGTGAAGGAAAGAGAGTGCAGCACATGGTGCTTAGCATGGCACTTCCAGCATATAAGTGCTACTAATTCCTTGTATTTCTATAGCAAAGACAAATTTTGAAGTTATGAGAGCTCTGAGCCAGTCTCGTTAGTCTCTGTGCTAAGAAGCTGACAATCTAATTTCCCCCACAGACACACCAATATTATACATTCATATAGCTCTGACAAATACTGCAGTGCTGTACAGAGAACACCGAGCCAGTCCCATTATTATACATTTATATAGCTCTGACATATACCATAGTGCTGTACAGAGAACACAGAGCCGGTCCTATCAGTCTCTGTACAGAGGAGCTGACACTCTAATGTCCCCCACAGTCACACAGAAATATATTAATTCTCAAGCTTCTAGCTGCTTGTTCTGCTTACCTATCTTCAAGACATAAGCTTTTTAAAGTTCCTTTAACTGACATGAGCAACTACTCGGGGGTGAGAATCCTCATGTGCTGTGAGCAACTAAAGTTCATTAAGTGACACTACCAGAAGTGTCGGAATTCCTCACTGATCACTGAACTCCTCCCTCTGATATCTCCTGCAGTGATAAAGGAACTGGGAAAGGACCGATCTTTACACATAACTTTGGTGATCACGATAGATTTTTCCCTACTTTTGGGTAGAAGTTTCCTATTGTTTTATTTTTGCTATTTTTGTCACATGGGGAGATTTCCATTCACTTCCTGCCCCAGAAATGCCACAGCAAAAGAGGAAACCTTTGAAGTTTTTATGCTTTCAGTCTTTTTTCCTATTAAAAAATGAAAAGGATTAAAAAAGAAAAAGTGTTTTTATTTATAATAATTGCTTTGCTCCAGAAACTCAATTCTATCATTGTAAATGGGACAAATTACGCCAAGGATCACATGAACCTATTTAATGTACAGCGCTGCGTAATATGTTGGTGCTATAAAAATCCTATTTATTAATAATAATAATAATAATAATATTAATAATATTATTAATAATGAACACTTTATATTCACCCATTGTTTGCTGGTTGTTGTTTCTTTATTTTCTAAAGCATTGTAAGCTCTTCGGGGGAGGGTCCTCTCCCCCTCCTGTGTCAATTTCTGTATCTCTCATTTACAACCCCTTTTTATTGTACAGCCCTGCCTAATATGTTGGTGCTATATAAAACCTGTTTAATAATAATAAAGCTCATTATAGGCAAAAATGTAATACCAGGAGATATCTATACCAGTGCTACAGAACTACCGACATCCACCGGTGCCCAGAATCCTCTTTTTCTGATATCATTCTTCCTCCGGATCCTTAAAGGACTAATAGACAACCAATAGAAAGTGCCACCATCACACAGGAAGTAGAACACCGCCTGTAAAAGGAAGGAACATCACATGTGGAAGAAGAACACCGCCTGTAAAAGGAAGTAGGTTTAGACCTTCACGTGACTTTAAAGCTGAACTATCATCACATTTTAACATTTTGTAAAAGGGTAGCAACTTATACATAAAGTTAAAAATTAGTTTTATTGTTTTTTAAACTTTTTTTCCTAATACCCTCTCCCCTGCTGTGGCAGTAAAGACAGAAGGCGGAGCCCTCAGCCTCTTGGAATACTTGCGTTACATATATCAGGAGGCCGTGGGCTGCTCCTGGTGCACATGTCTGAGATCGAGCATGTGTTATCAAGGTTAAAAAAAAGTGCTGATCTCACGCATGTGCAGTGCCGATCTCACGCATGTGCGAGAGATGCTCGTTTTTTTTTTTTTTTGGATTTGGTGGAAATTTATATTAACAGAAAGATAAAGGATTTTTAAAGCACCTTACCTTACAGGGCTCCCAATCTCTCTGGAGCTTTCCTCGATTGGATCCCGCACCATTCTCGAATCCTCCTTTGTCCTGGTGCAGAGGGAGCACCGGGCGCCGCCATCTTCGTCCATCCTTTTTCTTCGTCTAGCTATGTCACAAATTTTTGTACTGCACAGGAGCATGATTGGGTAACGTATCCTGCTGGGAAAAAAAGAGTGCTGATCCCACTGAGCATGTGCGGCACTTTTTTTTCCCATTGCAGGAAAAAGCTCTTTCTTCACATGTCCGAGATGAGGCATGCGCAGAAGGAGCAGCCAGAATCCTCCTGGGGTGCGTGACATGGATGTCCCCGGAGGCTCTGCGCTCCCATTCTGTCTTTACTGCCGCGGCGGTAATAACAAGAGGGGAGGGACTTCACCAATTTTTATACTTTACATTCTTCAGAATAGAATATCAATTTTCCTTTTCCTACATTTAGCGGAAGATGCGCCTTCCGATCTCATGCCTGCACATTGCAAGATCAGGAAACATCGGGGAGAACTCCGAAGAAAAAAAGATGGCGGCATTGGATAGCAAAGAAATGGCAACGTTATTCAGAAGATCTACAGGCCAGAAACAAAAATGTAAAAACTGTCAGAAATAAATGGATATAATCGTTGGAAATCTTTTTTTCGTAGATTTGCGCCATATATGCCCCCCCATTAGATTCCGCTCCCCCCGTAGATGATGATTTGTCTCGCTGTAATTCCAGCTTTGTTGTCTTCGCTCTCCTGAACTCCGGCACCCGGCACTGACATCTCAGGTTGGACCATTTGTTGCTGTCAATCCATCGCCTGTGTAGAATGTTCTGTTTGTCTAACAGCAAAGCGTTAATGGCGTCATAAACCAGGCCGGTCGTATTTTACAGCCCGGAGCGGACAGAGCGCATGCAGGGCAAATGACTTATAGAGCTCTGAATAATATGTGTGAATTTTATTATTCTTTATTCATTCACAATTTTACAATGTTATTAATTGGTGTGAATGATTCCTGAATGTTGTTTCTATGTATAGATTTTCAGGGAATGGGGTGGGGGGCGTCCATATTTACTCATTTGGGTCTGATTTAATAAAGCTCTCCAAGGCTGGAGAGGATACACTTTCATCAGTGAAGCTGGGTGATTCAGCAAACCTGGAATTATTTTTTTCAAAGTCATTTGCTATTTGCAATCAAATGTTTTGAGTCCTGCACCAGATCCATTCCCAGTTTGCTGGATCGCCCAGCTTCACTGATAAAAGAGTATCCTCTCCAACCTTGCAGAGCTTTAATAAATCAGGCCCAATAGTTCCCTATGGGGACTGATTATAGAATAAAGGGCTCGATTTATAAATGGTTCCCCTGTCCATTCCTCTGAAATTTGTTGAGAAGAGTTTGAATCTCCTTTCAGTTCCTACCGTATTAAAACAATGAATGGTTCTGCCACCTAGTGGCCACTTGTTGAAGTTCACAGCTGTCACAATAGGAAATGCTTTCTGTATAAACAAAGCACCCTGATCTTTCTGCTTTTTTCCTCCTGGTGGTAATTTCAGTGTTAGACTGATCACCTGGTCATTCCACAGCTCATCACAGCTCATTTGATCTGCAGAAGTTTGGAGAAAGCCAAAAGGCAGATTTGGTATTTAACCATTTCGTGGCTGTGGATTCAGTAAACAACAACAAGAAATATTGTTGGAGCTATATAAATCCTGGTTATTAACCTCCCAACCGTTAAGCCTGCACTTTTCCGTACTAAAAAAAGTTGCAATTATCGTTAACCCTGAACTTTTCTCCCTACATTAAAATCCTCACTTACCTGGTCCCGCTGTGCTCATCCAGCGTCGTGTCCGTGTTCCAGCGTCGTCCTCCAGCGTCGATCTCCCTCTCCAGCGTCGGGTGCCTTCTCCTATACTAGCGGGACGGGTAAGATGCCGGCAGGCTTCTTACCTGGTCCCGCTGATCATCCAGCGTGGTTCTCGTTCCAGCGCCGGGTGATCTCTGAAACAAGAAGCCGGCCGGCGTAGGAAAAAAAAGCCGGCCGGCCTCTCCCTGCGTGCGTGCGCGATGACGTCGGCGCGTGTGCGGGAAATTCAAATTGAAACTCATTCATTCATTTTGTATTGGATTGGATACAGGAGTTTGTATTCAATCCAATACATAATGAGAGTTTGAATTTTGTTCTCATTTTGTATTGGATTGAATACAAAGTCCTGTATCCAGTCCAATACAAAATAATAGAAAATATATTTATGTGGTTTTGTCTATAGGTATGTGAGGGACACTAGGGAGGTGTTTTAGAAAAATATATTACCATACAGTATAACGAATTATCGCATTTTCAGTATTTTTCATTTATTTATGTATTCTTGTTTAAGCTGATTTTTGTGTTTTTCCTTTAATTTTATTAAAAGTAATTTTTTTTTTTCACATGATTGTGTGTTTCAAACATTTTTTATATTCATGATATCTACTACAACCCTATTCGGACATATTTCTGTAAGTTACAGGTCTACAATTTAAAAAAAAAAAATTTCATGAAAACCTGTAACGCTTTTGGTACAGAAGTCTAGACATCAGTGTAACGCCCAGGTGGTTAATAATAATAATAATAATAATAATAATAATAACAATAATAATAATACTGTGCAGTTGCATCGTTGTCTGAGTTTATTTTTCACATTCATAGCTCAGATTCAACCTTAAAAAATAAAGCAATGAGTTCAGATTCTGTCCTATGATAAATTTAATTGTGGGAGGGAGATGGTTGTTAAGGCACACAGCAGGCATTGATCCCATTGGTTGGTGGCTGTCAGGGGCGGGTCATGGGTGGTAAGGTACATAGTGGGCAGTAATCCCATTGGCTGCTGGTTCCCAGGGGCGGGTCAAGATAGAAGGGTGTTAAGGTACATAGTTGGCAGTGTTCCTATTGGTTTTTATGGTCGCTGCATGATAAGAAAGGTGAGTATGGAGTCTGCCCATATCAAACAGCAGCTAATGGTAGATCCACACCCTGAACTGAATGCCAGTTAGTTTTCTAAATCATCATAAGAAATGTTTTATAAAAAAAACAAATTTTTCCTACGTTTTCATCTTTTGCTGCATCTAAAAGCTGCTGATCTCCTGCAGCCTCTTTGCAGTCACATTTTTACATGGCACTGCTGCTTTCATTTATCAGGATGGGTTCTGCTTGTAGCTTTTATCTGGGGAATCTGGGACGAGGTGACAACCTAAGACAAAGAGCTACAGGACGGGTCAAAGCATTTGATTAAATATAATTAAAAGTGTTTCCTTATATCTGTTCAATAATTTCTATTTATCCTGCCAAAAATCCAGCCAGCTGATCACTTCCTGTGCAATCTGCAGTAATGTTACCAGCCCCGCCCATCTGTAAGAACTAACGAACCCCATCCTATTGAATTGAGGACCGGTGCTGGGTGACAACGCTGTTCCCCTATATACACATTACGGTAAGCGTTGTCACCCTGAGACAGGAAGTCTATGGCTGTTAGGTGAAAAAAGAAAACAAATGCGGCCTCTGCTGCAATAAAGGATATTTTTGGAGAAGAATGGGATTGTTTGCACTGTGCAGTCCACCTGTTCTTCCTTATGGCTGACCCCAGGGATTGGGCCCCAGTGTGTAAATAAATAAAGGAATGGACTGACCATTCCTTCCCCCCTCCCCCACAGCCCTGGTCCTTGTCCCTGACCCCCCATCTCTATCACATGAATTGCAGGCTCCACAGTAAGTGACACCAGGGTCTATTTTGGAGCTGGAAGGCAGCAAGGAGGACACCAGACACCCTCCCACCCATCGCAGGGGCTGCCTGCCTACCCTTCAGATGACTTTTCTTTCTCGCTGCTGCTGCACAGGAGAACAAGCTGATATCTGGGAGGGGGGATCAGCCTGAACCCTTCAAACTAAAAAAAAAAATCCAAAAACTTTCTGCCCTTTTATTCCCAAAAACTGGATATAAAAAAAACCAAAAACATTCTGGGATCTACAAAACTTTCCAAGAAATCCTAAAGACAGAGAGCGGTCCCCATGAGAGGCTGGGGGGTACCTAAAACTATACCCAAAAATCTCTGACACCGGGAAGAGGTCCGAAGAACAAAAACAACAGGTATTGCATGGAACTTTTATTAAAAAATGCTTTGTTCATTGAAAGGGTTTGTTGGATTGTAAGCTCTTCGGGGCAGGGTCCTCCCCTCTGTATCACTGTCTGTATCTGTCTGTCATTTGCAACCCCTATTTAATGTACAGCGCTGCGTAATATGTTGGCGCTATATAACTCCTGTATAATAATAATAAGGCTCAGCGGTCAGGTGGGTGTGGCATTACTGGACCCCCTATCATAAAGACAAACTTCAGCTGCTGGGACTTGTAGTGCTTTAAAAACCATTTAGCCTTGATTGGCAAAGGTCAGATTGATGATTTAACAAGAAAGCTTTCATTGTATTTTGTTTATTTATTTTTTGGTTGTTGTGTTTTTGCATATAACTGATTCTTTCTGTTACTTATATTATTGTTTTCATTTTACATTGATTTTGTTGTTTCCTGTTTTGTTGATTGTTTTTGTATTATTATTATTATATTTTATTGACAATTTACATTCATTCGCCTTTCTTTCTTTCTCTCTTTCTTTCTTTCCTTCTCTCTCTCTCTCTCTCTTTCTTTCTTTCTTTCTTTCTTTCTTTCTCTCTCTCTCTCTCTCTCTCTCTTTCTTTTTTTCTTTCTTTATATTATTTGTTTGTTGTAACTTGGATGAAGCAGACAAACATTGCAAAGCTGGACAAGCAGACAGCAATGTCCAGATATAAATATTCCTCTATGGAGAGTGATGAACTTTCCACAGACAAATATTCTCTATGTGTCCTCATGATAGTTTTTATATTCATAGAGAAAAGCCATCACATAATATTCTGATAATATGTCACAGACCTGCAGAAATTCTTTGTAAGTCATTTTAGTAATGTAGTCTGTAACATTTATATGATTAATTATTGAAATACTCCAAGACTGGGGAAGATAGACTGTCATGGGAGAACCTGGGTGATCCAGCAAACTTGGAATGGATTTCTTAAAAATCATTTGCTCTTAGTAGGCAAATATTTTGAATTCTGGATCAGATACATTCCAGTTTTATATATCTTCTCTGGTCTTGGAGAATTTTGATCAAGCCGAAGAATGAGATTTTTGTTGGAATCATCAGTTATCACTGTGTTTGCTGTGAAGGTTCATGTTGATATTTTAATAATTAGTATTGTAGATTGATAGCTCTATGTCCATGTTTGAAAACCATTGACTGTGTTTTATTTAAAAATCTATTTCACTATTATTATTAAACAGTATTTATATAGCTCCAACATATTATGCAGCGTTGTACACTAAATAGGGGCAGCCAATGACAGATACAGACAATGACAGAGGAGGAGGCGAGGATTATAACAATCAATCAATCTATAGAATGGAAATATTGCTATAAATGAGCCCAATATTAGAACATACATAAGTATATGCCATTGGTCCTCATCGATATAATAAAAGGTCTTAGATATGAACAGCTGGCCTGAATGTGTTACTTTTCTTTCTTTTTTTACCTACCTAAATAAAATAATTTAAACTGAGCAGCTTCAGCTACATAAAAGTGATCAATACATTGTATAAAGTGAATGATACTTCTTATAGATCGATCAATACATTGAATAGAGTGAATGATACTTCTTATAGATCGATCAATACATTGAATAGAGTGAATGATAGTTCTTATAGATCTATCAATACATTGAATAGAGTGAATGATACTTCCTATAGATTGATCAATACATTGCATAAAGTGAATGATACTTCTTATAGACTAATCAATACATTGTATAGAGTGAATGATATTTCTTATAGATTGATCGATACATTGTATAGAGTGAATGATACTTCTTATAGATTGATCAATACATTGAATGATATTTCTTTTAGAGTAATCAATACATCGTATAGAGTGAATGATATTTCTTATAGAGTAATCAATACATCGTATAGAGTGAATGATATTTCCTTTAGATTGATCATTACATTGTATAGAGTGAATGACACATTGAAGCTGTTGTGTTCTCTTTAATTTCATCAGATATTTGTTACATTTCCCTATAAGACATGTTACATGTTTAAAGACTCACTGGAAGGGCTCGTTATAAGAATAAAGAATATTTTATGTCTTTGATAGAATTAAAGGGGACCAATCATCACATTTTATACATTTTTACCTTTTATATAATGAAATACATTTAAATGAGGGAAATCTTCCAATGGGGACACCGGTTTTATTTTCAACCAAGAGGAGATTTCCCGACATTGGATCTCACTTCCTGTTGTGCCTACAATTCAGGAAGTAGTTATGTGTCCCCAATGAGCAATAACACAAAACAATTACCTGATTTGGGGTTCCAATTATTCTTTGCTCTATGTAAGAAAGTTTTGGCTTTTCATTTACTTTAATTAAAGTTTTTGTCTCATTATTAATGATTGTTTGGGATTTGTAGGAGTGAAGTGAGAAAAGTTTTTTTGATTATTTTTGCTTACTTTGCTTTTTTTGATTTTACTTATGGACAACGTCTTCCCTACACTGATTGTGGGTTGTCACTTATCTCCCCATTCTCTGGGATAGTTTTATATAATTGGTTGCACACAGAAAAAGGTTGTGCAGATCCCATCGGTGATACAATTTGTGCACTGGTTGTTGTATATTTGCATGGTTGGGGTCTCGGCCATCCAGCTGGGTTTGCTTTAGGGGGTCTGATAATGATGGCAGCCGGCGAGTCCTTCAGCCTTGATTTCTACAAATGGCGATGTGGAGAGACCAGGCGACAGCTGCGGCTATTTTTGTCTGCACAGCTCAGGGCAGCGATGCGTCCGCTGTGTCCCAGCGACAACTGATAACTCCCCGGGACGATAAACAGGAGTGCGGCCATGCTGGCTTATAGAGTGACTCCAATGTGCACAATGTGGGCACCACAACCCCAAATACAAATCCAAAAAATTAAGGGTGCAAGTTAAGATTTTGGTTTTCGCTGGCTGCATGCTTGTTGCAAGGTGGTGACTTACCAATGGCGTTATCTCTTCATTATTTTACATAGCATTACCGTGTTGCCTTTGGTGAAATTACCCCCCCATGGAAAATCTTGGCTCAGTCTGCAATATATTTGGTGGATTTTCCATTTATTTGTTGTAGTGTTTTTGTATTTTTTATTTTTTTATGTATTAGTTTTAGATATTTTTTACTTTTTTATTATTACATTTTTGGTGTAAGTGAAATCTCCCAATTCTGTTCACCTCTTCATAGACATGATTTCTGATATGTGACAGGTGCTCTTTGTGATGGGGGGACCAGGAAGTCCATGCGATAACTCCCTGGTGTTGTATCTCTCCCATGTGATCTGTAATAAATTATCACAATCATTAGGTGGGAATGTTCTGTCCTCTGTCCTTGTGATTATCTCAGCTGTTGTGGGGGTATTAGGATTGGGGGAGGGTGCTGCTCATACTTCCCAATCTGATATAACCCATTAGAGGGGAAGGAATGAGCATCTCCTGTGTCTCCTCTTACTGGCAGGGTTTCAGTGGCCCCGGAGGGGATATTTAGCAGAAATCTGGAATTTCCTAATGATTTCCTGAAGTGATAACTGATTGTCCTAATTCTGCCATCTCATCACAGGTTTTATGTTTCCGCTTACATGGATCCTGATTTATTAAAGCTCTCCAATGCTGGAGAAGATACACTTTCATCAGTGAACCGGGTGATCCAGCAAACCTGGAATGGATTTCTTTAAAGTCATTTGCTAGCAAATGTTTTCAATCCTGGACCAGATCTATTCCAGGCTTGCTGGATCACCCAGCTTCACTGATGAAAGTGTATCCTCTCCAGCCTTAGAGAGCTTTAATAAGTCGGGGCCATTGATGCTGAACATGTTGCATGCAGGCTGCTGCAATGTAACGTGTTTCCTGGTCTCAGATCTGCTCAGCACTGGGATTGTCTGATAAATGCATGGTTAAAAAAGTGTGCAGTGATCGCATTGTTGTTGCATTTTTATCCATCCAGTCCTAGGATTAGCAGAACTCTGCTCTCCTTAGTCCTGTGGTGGGGAGGAAGGGACAAGGCATCTTAGACCCTCATCTTCAACAATTCTGCCCTCTATCTCTCCCTTAACTGTTCCCTTAACCCCTGCATTAAAAATGCTTACTTTGATATTACTGAACAGCTTCTCTTTGCATTAGAAGCTGCATCAAGATAGTGCCCGCCTCATTTCCTGGCTGGGGGACCCTTGCTCCCCTTTCAGTCATAGAGGCTGAGCATCACATGCAGGTGTCATTACATGCGGGTGTTACCTACATCCTCCAGCAATCAAGATATTTTTATATTTGTATAACTTGAGTGAAGAGTTTGAAACTAAATCCTTTGCAACTCTCAGAACCACAAAGTTGCATCCACTTAGATCCCAGTAGTTGCCCCTTTCATTGAGCATTAAAGGGGCAAATTATCCTCTGTCCCTTAGTCCTCCCTTATTCAGGTTTTTATTGCAGCCCAGTCCTTGTGGGAAATTCACCCCCCCTGTGTCCCAATGACCATAGTTAGGTAAGGGAGATCCAAAATGACATGTGACCCAGTCCTGGCCTTGTATTGATGATAATGCTGGTTTTATGGGGGGTCGCCAGTGGGCACACTTGTGTTCTGTGCAACTTTTACAAGCCTTGTGTGTCAGTGATATACTCACTATGATGTACTCACAGCTAGTGACATGACTATGGACTTTGTACAGCACTACATAATATGTCGGCGCTATATAAATACAAGATAATAAATGATCCGGATGCTGCAGGTAACGATCAGGGACAGTCCTTACAGAATTAGATAAAAGCAGAATGAACAAAATGCAATAAATCGGCACTCTCACCAAATATAATTCATGACTGCATACATATGGCAATGGGAGACTTATTGTAACTATTGCTACACATGTGCGGCTCTCTGCATGATCATTCGCTGCTTAAGCTGCATCTGTGCGCATGCTTGAAAATGAATGATCAGGGATCGGTCAGACTGCATTGCTTGTGACACCAAAAAATTCTCAAGGTTTTATGTTGTTGAATGATAATAGGTTGGGAAGCGTTTATTCCTTTACCCTTCCACCGATAGGACTCCAAGTTATGGCGGCAAATTGCGTGCTATGTCAGTAGGATGGCAGATGGGGGAATTGCAGCACAGACACCCTAGGGATCCTTATGGTGAGACCTACCACGTCTCCTGGGCCATGGAAAGCGGCTCCTCTTCTCCTTCCTGAATTTTTATTTTATTTTGCACAATATGCACCCAAAATGTCCATCAGTAACTTTGTAAGGTAGTTTATGTGAAAGGAATGGTTGGGCTTTGGCACCACTGGTCCCAGTGCTGGAGAGCTGAGCTCAAAAATGGGGATTGGAGTGGACCTGGCATCAGATATAATTTCATGCATGCTAAATCAGATTACACCTGTGAATATGAAGCGCTTCCAGGTATTTATTACCTCCCAGAGTTACCTCCCCTTGCCAATGTCTTCAGCTGTTCCCCCAGAAGAACAGAACCCTCCTGGCCCAGGCATCCTCTGGGTCACCTTCTCCTTCCTGTACTGAGATGTTGGCCCACAGATGGCACAACCATGTAAGTCCCAGTGCCCGTGCCGTTCTTGGATTTTCTGAAGAATGATACTGTGACAACACATAAATGTATTCATATAGTACCAGACATGCAGTTACTGACAGGTCCTCTTTACATTTTGGTGTTGCAGGAGGATCAGGGGTTTTGTGACATTACTGGTGACTAATGCCTAGTGCTAGAATCTCAATGGGTTCTATTTATACAGCAGTGACTCTGACATTCAGCAACATTCTCTGGTGGAGAACCCTCCAGGTCCATGTGGCAGTGATTGATTCCCCCACCAGGGAATGTTTGGTGAATGTCAGATTCTTTGCTTTATAAATAAACTCCCAAGAGGCCACTTGCATTCTTCTATGGTGTCACAGCCTCATTGGATGAACCAGTAAGAAGTCTCCATCACTGCCCCTCTGTAGTGATCCGGATTTTGCAGCATGCTGGCCAGTGGTTGGTTTTGTAATATGACCGTTGGTGTTGATGTGCCGGTTTGCATGGGTCATAGGGTGATGGGGCTTTTTGGAAAGGGCATCAATGTCAGTGCCAGGAGCTCTGTGCCACCGTCTATCAGTGCTCATGTTCCAATGCTGAATGCTCATCGCCAAATCTCAATAATGGCCGGAAACACCCAAATTACCAAGATGGGCACGAAGAGAGCCAGGGAGCATGGTAAAGAGATCTACCAAGGGAAATATACCAAGGCTAGGCTTCTGGTGCATTCCACCCAATGGAAGGGTGGTGCATGTTTGGGTTCATGATGGCCTAACTGTGATGTCATGGCATTCCACCATCTGACCCGACCTCCAGCCATCTGTGCTGACACGCGGGCATGTTTAGTGATATCATCACAACATTAATAGGATATTTGATCAGATATTCCCTGTAAATGCACACAGTAGGTTTGTTTGCCTGGGCACCATGCCAGCATGATGTGAGGCACAAGACTTAACACTTGTCCTTCCCCTCCCGGTAACAGCTGTACATTTTCCTTGGGTAGGGGTGTTACAGTAAACAGCAACACCAACCAAACAGCTTCATGCAAAGATACCCAATTGACAAAGCCACTCATCATCTGATGCAACATGGCATTGGCATCTCCAGGTAAGGATGCATTGCTCTGCGGAAAAAGACATCCGGAGAACAGCAACAGGACAACGATGGATGCATCAGCCTCCCAACCTTCTACAACCAGGGTTCCTCCAGAGCTTGCTGGGGGTTCCTCAGCAATAAGCAGTTTGTGCCCCTCAGGTCAGTATAAGTAACACAAATGATCTGTAAGGGTGACATTCTTCCCACTGACCAGCAATGTAAGAGGAATTCTTCCCACTGACCACCACACTAATATACTGTGAGCTATGCATATAGTAATTTTAGAAGGGGGTCCCTGAAGACCTGAAAGTTATTCCAAGGCTTCCCCAATGTTATTATGTTGAGTAAGTTTCACCATAGGAGGTTTCAGGTTGTGTTTTCAGAGGATGTGATGTTGCAGCATTTGCTGTAGCATTATTATTATTATTACACAGTATTTATATAGTGCCGACATATTACGCAGCGCTGTACAAATTCCATAGTCATGTGACTATCTGTCCCTAAATGAGGCTCAAAATCTAATGTCCTTTCCATAGTCACATGTCAATAATACAGTCAAGTTTTTAGGGGGAAACCAATGAACCTAACTGTATGTTTTTGGAATCTGGGAGGAAACTGGAGTACCCGGTGAAAACACACACAAACACAGGGAGAACCTGCAAACTCCATGCAGATAGTGCCCTGGCCGTGATTTGAACCTGGGACCCAACACTGCAAAGGCCAGAATGCTAACCACTGAGCAACCATACTGACCGTAAGAGCGGAGACTCCTCCCACAAGCTCTGGGTGACATTTTGGTTCACAAGTACAATTCTGTTACAATTGCAATTTTAGCTATTAAAAAATTGTCACTGTTGTGCTGATTGGTGTCCACAAAATCCCTCCCCCCATCTTATTCCATTGTTATGCTAACTACAAATCTGCATAAACAAAAGCATCAAAAAATGGGGGGAAGGATTCTAAATAAAAACACAAATTTTCCTCTTCTTCACCATTACATACAAATCACACATCTGATATCCTTTTCATCTGAAGACATAGCATTGGTTGATTATATTTTGAAGTAAATATTTTGGTTTGTGCAAATGATCTGAATATTGCATTGGGAACACTAACGCATGCAATATTTCAACACTTCCCAGGAAATACAAACTGGTATATCCTAATCTGGTAGCAAATGAATAACCTGTGCACCCAAAAAATGATTTATATGATAGGTTAGACCAGCAGTTGCCAACTGGTGGCCCGCGGCTCTGGCTGGTGCGCCCCCCAATGAGGTCATTAGAAGGACCCCCTGGGGAGAGGGTACACTGGCTAGAGCCACTGACCACATCTCCCGTACAGATTGTAGGCTCAGGGCGGTGGGTGGGTTGTGCCTCTGGATGAGTTCTGGCATTATGACCTCACTCTGGGGTGAGGTCACGTGACACACGGCTCCCCGCGCATACACAAGTCTGAGCATTTAGTTGTCCCTAGGTCCAAAACCTGGCGACCACTGGGTTAGATCACAAAGGTGAAAAGGTATATTGTGCAGAACTAAGACATCTCCAAGAAATGCTCTAGGACCCAAGTGGTGAAGACTTGAGTGGCAGGAATATACAGGAAGCAGTTTTACCTGCCAAAAGAATATGTCAACTGTCTGGTAATTCGCCCCACCCGTACTATGGTGTTCTATGTGGACAAACAATTTAGGCCCGTTGACCATCATATCTATAGGAGCTTGTTGATCCAAATCCACGACAGCATGAAGTTGCCACTACTTAGCCAATATTTTCATGTTGCCCATCACCCCCGTCTTCTGGCTGGTATTATTGTGTTGCTCCCCCACCTCTATACCCATTATTATGACATTAAGCAACTTTAATTGAAGGGTTCCATGAGATTTTGTAGTTTTTGTGAAAATTTGCTGCCATTTGTGTGGTCAGGAGCTATGTTGGATAAGAAGACCTGGCTCACCATTCCCATTCATCCCAAAAGTTTGTCAGTAGGGTTAAAGTCAGGGCTCTGTGCAGGACACTCGAGTTCCTCCATGGTGACCACATGTCTT
This sequence comes from Pyxicephalus adspersus, assembly GCF_032062135.1. Lineage (NCBI taxonomy): Eukaryota > Metazoa > Chordata > Amphibia > Anura > Pyxicephalidae > Pyxicephalus > Pyxicephalus adspersus. The sequence continues at coordinate 144,229,435 of NC_092862.1, forward strand.
TATGGAGGGGGCTTTGTACCCCGGGGCACAGTCATCGTGGAACAGAAAAGGGTCTTCACCGAACTGTGACCAGAAGGCTGGAAGAGCACAAATGTCTGCAATGTCTTTGTATGATGGAGTTTTAACATTTATCCTCCAACTGGAAACATCTGAATTCATTTGGAGGATTGTGCACATATTGTTAGCCATATTCTGCACTTATCAAGGTCCTCAGCCCTGCAGGCTCCATGCAAAGTCTTCTATTGGTGGGCTAGTACACATGACCAGTGCCGTGACACCCACCAGGAGCTCTACAATCTGTATGGCCAACCACGGTTCCTCCGGTGGTTAATGGGGGTTCCTTGAGCAATGAGCAGTTTGCACCTCTCAGGTCAGTATAAGTGACCCCAATGATCTTTTTGGCTATCTGTAAGGGCGACATTCTTCCCAATGGCCAGCAATTTAAGAGGAATTCTTCCCAATGACCACCACACTAATATACTGTGATCTGTGGATATAATAATTATAGAAGGGGTTCCCTGAAGACCTGTCAGTCAGAGGAAACAGCTGAAAGAGCCTGCGGGGAATCGGCACCACTGTGATCACACTGATATATATATATATATATATATAGAGTCTTGTAATCATTTGTACAGCAGAACTCAGACAGGTGGTGGGAAAAGCAGAACAATGAGCCAGTCGTTCTGCAGGGCAGGAATGCTACTGATAGGAAGCAAAGAAATAATACCAGGAAGATGAGGTCATATGGGTCTATTAACAAAGCAGTGAATCCAATATTCACTGAAACATTCCCTGGTGGAGTATCAATAGCTGCCATTGAAACACATAGACCTGGAAGATTCTGCACTAGGGAATGTATCGTCGAATGTCATATTCAGTGCTTTATCAATAAACCCCAAAGCTTGTTGTTTCTGTGATAGGGACATGTAAGTGAAAGTGAAACCTCAACAAAAAGATCAGGTCTCTTCTCATGCCAGGCAGGTGGTGTAGCAGAGCTGTGTAAATCTCAGGACTAACCGGACAGAAAATGTAGATGATTGCAGCCAATTATCCAAAACCTTTGGCCTCGCTGAGGGCCAAACCAGAGGATTATCATGATGCTGATATTTTCAGTGGGGAGCCTACAACGTGTTTGTGTTGTTGGAAAAGAACATTGTATCCAGTAAAGTTCACTTTAAATCCTAAGCAGAAATTGTTTCCATCAGTAATGAGGAGTTTGTTGAATACCAGGTTGGGGTAGGAAGGTGGGGGGCAGAGCGGAGCTTCTGTGCCGGGGAGGGCTGCACATCGACATAACTCAGAGATTAAGGGGGCTATTTTAGTGGTGAGATTTCCTTTCTGGGAGTGTCAAAGGCAAAAGAGCGACCAGAGAGGTGACTTTGTTCTTGGCATTTAGGCGTCACATAAAGGTACAATCATAATCCAGCACTGACATAGAATAGTGCTCTGTGCTGGGGTGCAATTGTGGCCCATAGGAAATATTTCGGTCTCAGTCACAGCTTGTATCATGGCAGGGTGTACAGCAAGGTTTATAACCTAATTGTTTCTTGTTTTAATCATACTTTGCTTCCTCTTATCCTGTGTTTAATGAGTCTCCATAAATCCCTTTCCACCATGCAGATATCTGAACATCCTTATTGCCTGTGGCTACAATTCATGCTCCGTTGTCTTCATTTGTAGCCATTATGCTGTACAGAGCTAAGACTACAAATGTAACAATTCCATCCATGATACACAATGCAAGGAATCATGGGACATGGAGTTTTCCTATAGGCAGGAATGTGACAGTGCAGCTGCTCTGCTGCCCTCTAGTGTTCAGCCAGAAATAGCAAAAAGCTACAGCCTCTGCACATGGAGTGAGGTGTGCTTGTAATTGTAGCTTCTAAGCTTTCAGCAAGCATTAAGCATTTGTGGTAAAGCCTTTAAAGAAAGCTGTAGTTGCAGTATGAGGATGAAAAAAACACTGCCATTGTAAGCAAGCCCATAGTAGGCATTTAAAGAGGCCCTGTCAGCAACCTAAAACATTACCATCAAAAGCACAGAAAAAATAGTTTGAATGATTGAAATACTTACTTGCAGTCTTATCTGTGTCCATAAATACATTTTTGCTTACTAACTCCTGGGCCCTGAACTTGTTAGAAAAATACACTTGCCAAGTCCCCAACACAGACCCCTCCATTCTTCTAATTATTGCCTATGCTGGCCCTGCTCCATTGGCCCTCCCATTAGTTAGCTGGGAAAGAAGAAAGGAGAATACTATAGGTCAGTGTTCTGGTTCCTCCAGAGGTTGCTGGGGGTTCCTTGAGCAATGAGCAGTTTGCACCCCTCAGGTCAGTGACACCAATGATCTTTTTGGCTATCTGTAAGAGTGACATTCCTCCCACTGGCCAGCAATGTAAGAGGCGTTCTTGAACACCACACTAATATACTGTGAGCTGAAGATATAATAAATATAGAAGGGGTTCCCTGAAGACCTGCAAGTTATTTCAAGGGTTCCTTCATGTTAAAAAATTGAGAAACATTGTGTGCCATCTGAGTCCATTGGGACCACATTGGTTCCAGGATGGTGGCTCTCAGCAGCAATCTCAGGGCTTTTGGATATCTGCACAAGGGAGGTTTTTACAAACAGACACCATGAAGACCATGAATTTTCAACGAGTAGTCTGATGACAGCATCTCTTTTTTTTGTGCTTCCCCCCCCCCCCCCCCAAACTCAAGCTGAGGGGTGCTTTAATGGTTGCTTGAAGTGTGCCAAAAACTGCAGCAGCTTACTGTACGCTGTGCTCCTATACCAACTAAAGATTGTGTGATTGTGGGAAAAGTAATAAAGACCAACGTGGAGGACAGTTTATCAAAGCATTTACTTAACATTTATATCCCATTTCAATGAATGACTAATAAGTTTTCATTCCATGATGCCAAATTTTGCACAATCCGCCTGGACTCCTTGTGTGTGTGATTGCAGCAAAGGACAAAGCAGAAATATAATCTTATTTCATATAGTCAGTCTCCCTCCCCCCCAGAGCCAGAAAACGAATAAAGCCGGACAGTTGGTGGTCATCAATGGCCAATAACGACCATACAAAGCCTTAAGGGTTTAGACCTTGACTTTAAACCGTAGATGCTCATTTTCAGCTAACACTTATAGTTTAATACATTGTGACTATATCACTATTAAATCCCAACTCCTTACAAAAGTTTTTTAGGTGGAGTGGATAAGAGTTGTTTCCTTTGCCAAAAATTACCCAGCAAAGCAATACCCCATCAGATCTCCAATCTCAAACTCCAGTGTCAATCTTCTAGTTCCCCCAGATTTCACTCATTCCTTCTGCTGACCTCCACTTCATTATAGAAGACAGTTGAGGTCAGCAGGAGGAACCAATTTGAACAGTTAGTTTCTCACTTCATTGGACCAATTCTACTAAAATTCTACTAAATGAGTGGTGTTTGTTGGGTGGGCAGCAAAACATTAATAAAAGCTTTTTTTTTTCTTGAACAAGACCCATATCGCCTATGGATTACTCCTGTTGATTTATACACTATTATAGTGGACAGTCCAAAAGTGAAGAACAGCAGGAGTAACAAGTGAAGTCTATGAGAGATCAGGAAGGAGTCTGACACTATTTGAAGGGTTGGATGTCTCCTATGGCCTCCCCCAGGTTGACCTCTACACCATTATAGTAGACACTTGAATGTATCAGGGAGATCTATGAGGCACCAGGACACTGACACTCTTTGGTTTCCCAGCAAACATCAGTGGACCAATCCTACTGCATGAGCGGTGTTTGGTAGATGGGCAACAATGTATAAAAAAGAGCTTTTACTTCTTAAAAACCCATGTCTCTTACTGGTTCCCACTGCTGACCACACTTTTATATTAGCCAGTTTTAAAGTGAAGGTCAGCAGAAGGAAACAATGGTATCAATGGACTAACTAGGAGAATGACACTCTTTGAAGGGCTGGTTTCCCACTTTATCAGGCAAATTCAACTTCATGTGTTGTGTTTGTTGGGTGGAGAGCAACAATATGAAAAAATGGCTGTTTCGGATTCCCTTCATTATAGTAAACAATTGTAAGGTGAATGTATCAGGGAGATCTATGAGCACCCAGGAGATTGACACTCTTTGGTTTCCCAGCAAATGTCTGCAGACAAATTCTATTGCATGAGTGGTGTTTGGTTGGTAGGCAGCATTACACAACAAGAGCTGTTTTTACCATTATTATAGACAGTTGAAAAGTGAAGGTCAGAGATCTATGGGGGGACTTTTAAGTTTTTTCTCAAGTGGACAAATTCTATGCAACTTTTTTAAGAGAGACTAACACTCTTTAAACGGTTGGTTTCCCACTTCATCGGACAAATTCAACTGCATGAGTGGTGCAGTACTAGATGTTTTAACTTCTACCTCTAGACCCATGTCTCCTATGGGTTCCCCCTATGATGACCTCCACACCATTATAGTACATAGTTGTAAGGTGAAGGAACCAGAGAGATACCTTCTATGAGGCACCCAAGAGAATGATACTTTTTGGTTTCCCAGCAGACAAACTCTACTGCATGAGTGTTGTTTGGTTGGTAGGCCATTATACATAAAAAACAGCTATTTTTACTTCTACAAGACCCCCATGTTACTCAAGAGTTCCTCTTGGCGACCTGTTAACCATTATAGTAGACAGTTGTCTACTATACAGACAGACTCCTAGACAGGCTCCTAAGCCCCCCATAGATCTCACTGTTTCTTTCTTCATTGGACAAACTCTACCATCCCTTCAAGGAGAGACTAACACTTTTTGAACGGTTGGTTTCCTGATTCATCGGACAAATTCAACTGCACGAGTAATGTTTGTTGGGTGGACTATTTTACTAGCTGTTTTTACTTCTACAAGATCGATCTCACTTATGAGTTCCCCCTGCCGACCTCCACACCATTATAGACAATTGTAAGGTGTAGGAATCAGTAGGATACCTTCTATGAGTTCTATTTCTACAAGTTCTATTGCATGAGTGATGTTTTGAGGGTGGGCAGCAATACATGTTAATATTTTTACAAGACCGATGTCTCTTACAGGTTCCTCTTGCTGATCTCCACACCATTTTAGCAGACAGGTATAAAGCGAAGGTCAGCAGGAGGAACCAGTGAGATCTACGGGGGACTCATGATATTTGCATTCTTTGACAAATTGAACTGGTGGGTGGGCAGCAATACATTAACAACAGAGTTTCTACCAAAAGTTTGGTGCACTGCCAATATTTGCATTGGATGGTATAGGTAAGTTGGGTGATGGGCTAGCAAGAGGTCCTTACTTTTCCCTCAAAGAGAAAAGTAAATTTCAATAGACTTGACTGGCTATAAAAAGCTAATTTAGTATAAATCTAGATTTGAAAGAAACAAATATGAATGTCTTATCGTTCTCAAAGATCCAGGGCTCAGTTCCATTCTTGCTTTAGCTCCACTTCATCTCCGGAGCTTATCTAGAAGTAATACAAGCTCTTCTCTGGCCCTGGGCCGTGGAGCCAGCTGCAAACTCCGGAGCCTTGCCAACCTTGGTTGGTATAATAAACTTAACAGCTACTCCTTTTGAAACAGATTCTTCCTTTTAGTTAGACTTGAACTCTCTTCATTTTATTCACACTCAATGATTATTTATTTCTTTTTTAGGTTGCTAAGATGGATTACAGCTCATTCAGCGGGGCTCCGCGGTTCCTGACCAGGCCAAAAGCCTTCATGTTATCTGTGGGTAAAGATGCCACTCTAAGTTGTCAGATCATCGGTGATCCAATCCCCAAAGTCACCTGGGAAAAGGACAAGAACCACATCGAGTCAGGAGGCCGATTTAAGTTGACTGAAGATGGTGGCCTATACCAGCTAACCATATATGACCTCACCGCAGGAGACAGCGGCCAATACATTTGTCGGGCAATCAACAACATTGGTGAATCTTTTGCAGCGGTCACCATTAAGGTTGGGGATGAAAAGGAAGCCACCATAGTGGAATGCTCACCATTCTTCATTCTAAAGCCGACCAATACCAGGCTAAACCTTGGTGAGGATGCCATTTTCCGCTGCAGAGTTCAGGGTCACCCACGACCTGTCGTCAGTTGGGAAAAAGATGGTAGGGTATTGGGGACACCAAGTGACTCACACCGAATTCGTGTTGAAGCCGAGGGGGAGTCAAGTTCCTTGAGGATCCATTGCATTCGGTTTGCAGACAGCGGGTCATACATCTGTCGGGCTGAAAGCCCTGCAGGCCAAACGAAGGCATCTGCTACGCTGTCCGTTGAATCCTTCTCCAACCTAAATGCCAACTCCACCAGTGCCCTTGAACCAACTTATGGAAAAAAAGCCTCACTGTTGTCTCATCTGCAGAAAAGGCGAGAGGAAATGCGGAAAACCGACCTCTCCATCCTCGGTTCCTATGAGTCTAATGCAACCTCCTATGGCACTTTAGACCCACTGACCGGCCTGGGCTTGAGTTTGTCTCTTGACTACGAAAGGGCCGCTACTCTGACTCCAAAAGTAGGTCGTGATAGTGGCTATAGCGTTCTCACACGCACCTGCACAGTGACAGAGGGAAAACATGCCAAAATGAGTTGCTTTGTCACTGGAGAACCAAAACCTGAAATTGTTTGGAAAAAGGACGGAGAGGTCATCACGGAGGGACGCAGACACGTCATTTATGAGGATGAACAAGAAAACTTTGTCCTGAAAATTTTATTCTGTAAGCAAATTGACAATGGATTGTACACTTGTACGGCATCCAACTTGGCCGGCCAAACCTACAGCTCGGTGCTTGTTATTGTGAAAGGTAAGTGCCATAGGGGAATGTGGTGTGCCTATGGGAGGGTTCAATTGTAGGGTTATGGTGGTTATTATTACCTGAAAATAACATTTGTGCTAGTTTTATGCTTCAATTTTGTTTAGTCTTCCAAATATTTTTCATTGTATCACATAACTGTGGGTACTCCCTCCAGCCTATGCTAAACCTGTTTGGGGAAAAACCACCTGGAAGCTCTTGTATGTTGAGTGTTTCGTAAATGTGTTCACTGGTTCTAAACTTACCCATAGGCTGATGTTTGGGCCATTTTTGCCAATACATATTTATGCACACATTTACATAGAAACAAGGGCTGAAAAAGGACACAAGTCCGTCAAGTTTAACCAGTAAGGTAAATGTAGAAGATGTCATTGTTGTCCTTACCCTCTGAAAAAGTGAATTGCCTGGATGTTAGGCTGATGCTCGACACCTAATCATAAATCTGGAACCAGAATAGCTCAAAACAAGTCAGCCTTTTCCGGCCCTGAGACAGACAGGCATCAAACATTTTTCAGAGGAGGTAACAATAGCAGCCCATGTTTTTTTTAACCTTACATGATTGCTTTAAAACAGTGTTTCCAGATCTTTTTAGCATGGGGGTAACTCTTAAAAAAACTTTCAGGTCTTCTGAGAACCCCTGCTAAAATTACTATATCAACAGCTGGTGGTCAGTGGGATGAATTCATTTTTGCTCATTGCTCAAGGAACCCCCAACAACCTCTGGAGGAACCCTGGTCGGGAAACACTGATCTAAGTGGTCATACCGATTGTAGGGAGCTCCGGTCCAATTGCAGATATTGCATGGAGTCTACAGAACTGAAGACCTTGATAAGTCCCTTGGTGTCACTTAAACTGGCTGGGAAGGTGCTAATTGTCCATAGCTCAAGGAACCATCAGCAATCTCTGGAGAAAACCTGATTGAAAAACATTGATGTGTCCCTGATCTCATGCCTAAATCATCAGAGTATGTTCCTTGGCAATGAAGACCTAAGTATCATATAATAGATTTAAGCTCATTTAGGCCAGCGATGCAGAACAGAACTTGAGATCATCTTTTGCTGCCAGTCACTGCTTGCAACGTGCTCGTTGTAATTTGCTGCACATGCAAAACCAGGGCTCCGTTTAAAGCTACTGAAAATGACAAATTCCCATATTGTTTAGGGCTAGAATTTGATTTTTGAGTTGCTGTGAATAATTCACGCATTTCGTTTTGTGTTAGGGCAATACTGGAAGTTGAGCTAGGAGGAAGTGGACCAGGAGGAAGTGCTAATTGTCAAAAGAGATGTGCAATTTAAAAAAATAAAGCCCTGGTTCCTGGTGGCTTTTTGTTTTAGCTTTACGTATGGTACATGTGCCATGTATTGTAATGCTCGGCTCTATGTGTTGGAGCTGCCGGGGATGATTTAACTTCTGTGCATGCACAGGAGCTACATCATCAATGGCCATTAAATGGCCAAGAGGATCCACGTGGTCTTGGAAGTCCAACTTGGAGTTGGTGCAAAGATGGCGCTACCTTTGTTGTGGCACTGACAGCTCCTGGACCTGTCATCCCTGCACACAGGTGAGTCTGTGCCAGAATCAACAGGTATGCTGTGCACCGTTGCTGATGATGGCAGAAGACCACCACCCACCAACGAGTACAGTTCTTCTTCTACATTTGCGCCTTACCAGTCTTTGGATATGCAGCTCGCATTCCTTTTCTGTTTCCAAACTAAATAAATTTTCAGGAAACTTCCACTGATCAGAAATGCATTGCCCCTGTCACCTGTGCACTAAACTGACGACACAACCAAAGTTAAATTTCTTTTGTAAACTACAAATTCCATCACTGCACCCTATAATGGAGATTGACAAAGGCAGATATGTTTGAATTCCAGCATGTGTAGTAACCTTGGATTTCTCCAAAACACACCTTTAATGTGGTATTCTCAGGATCGCAAGAAAGGTTAAGAAAGAAAACAAATGAAGCCTTTCCATCTAAGGAGAGATGTTGAGATCTTATGGGGACCACAATCACAGGCATTGTTTTGTGAATTTCTAGAAATAATTTTTAATATGTATATAATGAATATTCTTTTTATATATTCTATTCATTCTTCATTGAATGCCTAAAAAGTCCCTCCGGCATGCCAAAATTGTTGTTGCATTGTATGTAATAGGATGTGGCAATTCTGAATTGATATGTGGGGTAACATTTAATCTCTAGAGCTGCAATACATGACGTGCTTGAATGACAGTTTTATGATGGTGAATCATTATGTACCATCATAACCTCTAAATAAATAAGTGATGTTCAGTAATAGTAATGTAATGTACTAATAGTAATATTAATGGCTGGAAAAGAGCACAGAAAACTCTAGAGCTCCTTCACACTGATGGTCAGTATTATAGCATTCCATGCATGGTCAGCTGAAACCTTTTCAGTGGAACTTTTTAATTAATATTAAATATTCTATTTTCACATATATGCATTTGTGTTCACAGGAATGCCCATGTCACTTATTATTATTTATAAACAGTATTCATATAGCGCCAACATATTACGCAGCGCTGTACATTAAATAAGGGTTTCAAATGAGAGGAGGGGGACGTAGCACACCGTAAGACAAAGGCAGCTCTTCTCATACAATTCTTCCTTTGCCGATGTTGCTGGGTTTGGGGGCTCCATAGATAGCATTGAAATCTGGTTCTCCAAAACACATTTGGGTTGATTTACTAACAGAATATAAGCTGATCACAAAGCAAATTGAATTATATTCTTACAAAGGATATTGGACCTGATTTACTAAAGATTGGAGAAAATATCATATCATGGGAGAGCTTAGGTTACTAGCAAACCTGGAATGGATCTGATCTGGGATTTGCAAACTAATAGCAAATGATTTTTAAGAAATCCATTACAGGTTTGCTGGATCATCCAAGTTCTCCGATGTCTATCTTCTACAGTCTTGGAGAGCTTTCATAGATCAGTGCCATTGTTCTTAGCTTAGTGAATGCAAAAACTCTTCAACCATCCAATCATGTGCAAAGGTGTAAAAATCCCGCTTTTGTTAGATTTCCTTGCATGTGATAACTATTCTTGCAAAGCAAACTATTACTACATTAAAATAAGTAAATTATTCCTTGCATGGTGATAATTTACCTAAATAAGCGAGCAGCTTAAATTATTTTAGTAAACCACTGCCTGGAACCCCAAAGGCAATGTCAGGTGTATATGGTAGCCATTGGCAGAACCCTGACCATTCACCTCTTTAATGTTATATACAAAACATCCAGTTCTCATAAAATCTTTAACCACCAATATAAAGATATCAATTTCTGATGGATGCCAGAGAGCTAAGCCAGCGGCCAGGTCCTAATGTCTCCCAGGAATTGAGGCTACTTTTTTTTACCAATGTGAATTGTCACTCTGCAAGCAGTTAGTCTAGTCAATGTGGTGCTAGCTCACTTTTTGCAAAGAGTATCCAAATACATGCAAGGAAACCTAAAGAGACAGGATTTGCCTTGCATCTGATTGGATGGCTGAAGTCAGCAGACCTTCTTTCATTTACAAAGCTAAGTGAACTATCCCTAGGCTCTGAGATAATTCACTTTCTTTTGTGAACAGCCTATTCACTCTGCACTCAAAGCACTCTATGGGCTTCTGCTTCCTTCCCATCTACCAGAAGAGCTTACACTCCAAAATCCCCACAAAAGTTATCCATTCTTGGGTCAGAGTTTTCAAAGGCCTGTTATTCTCCAGTATATTGTTTGGTGGTGGAATAGTGCACATCCAGATTTCAGTAGGTTTATATGCAATGACCTTCAGAAATTCATTTGATGAAAATGTTGATAGTGGCGACTCAGATAAATACTTAGTATGCATTATGTCAGCTCCCTATATATAGAAGCAGCTCGGAGTTAATCCCCAGATACAGCTCAGAATAGATAGAATGGAGGGAGGCAGACAGCTATTTGTAGAATGTAAAGCACCCACCGAGGTGTGTCAGCTATATGTTGGAGAAACCACTATACAAAGAACATCCTAAGCGCTACTACTAAGCAAGTGAGATTAAAAGTTTACTGCCTCCCCCACCCCATGTCTATTCTGATGTTACTGTGTTTCTCCAAAAACAGAGCCTATTCTGCCTCCTTTACCCCTCGATTCAGTGCAATAACCCAATTTATCTAATAGTATGTGACCAACTACTTAGGTGAACAATGGGTACCAATGTGTTATATCACCAGAGTCCAAAAACTATTCAAATAACAAAAACTTTGCTAGCAAACATGTATGAAAATGGGATTATAAGTGTCCCTAGCTAACATTTCTATCTTCTGTACTTTGCATAGAGATCCCATGAGCTTAATGTATGGGGACCTCACAATCTGTATGAAGACGTCAAGAGCTTAGTCAGTGGACATCCCAGGGGCTTACTGTATGGAAATCCTAGAAGCTTAGTCAATTCAGATCTCAAGAGTGTACGGTATGGAGATCTTAGGAAATTTTAGGAGTTGATGGTGTGGAGATCCCAGGAGCTTTCTGAATGGAAGTCTTAGGAGTTTAGTCCAAGGAGATCTCAAGAGCTTAGTGTATGATGATCTTGGGAGCTTAGTCCATGGAGATGTCAGCAGCATACTGTATGGAAAGTTTAGGGGTTTATGGTGTGGGAAACTCAGGAGCTTACTGTATATAAATTTTAGGAGCTTAATTGGAGATCTCAGGATGTTTTGTATGAAGATGTCAAGTGTTTAGTCCATCAAGATCTCAGGATCTTACAGTATAGAGATTTTAGGGGCTTAGTGCAGAGATATCTCAGCTTATGGTATGGAGCTTATGGTATGGGGATCTTTGGGGATTAGTGTATGGAAATCTTACAAAGCCTTTTGTGTGGAGATCACAAGAACTTCTTGTATGAAGAGAGCTTTGTCCATGGAGATCTTAGGACCTTACAGTATGGAAATCCTAGGAACTTAGTCCATTGAGATCTTAGGTCCTTACAGTATGGAAATCCTAGGAATTTAGTCCATTGAGATCTTAGGTCCTTACAGTATGGAAATCCTAGGAACTTAGTCCATGGAGATCTTAGGACCTTACAGTATGGAAATCCTAGGAATTTAGTCCATGGAGAGCTTACTTACTTACTAAATACAGATTTTAGGAGTTTACTGTATGGAAATCTTTGGAGCTTAGTTTATGTAGATTTCAGAAACTTTTTGTATAAAAATGCTAAGAGATTAGTCAATGGAGATCTCAGGAGCTTACAGTATAGAGGTTTTGGGAGCTTTGAGTATGGAAATTTTAAGAGTTTGTTGAATAAAAGTCTCAGGAGCTTACTGTATAGAAATCATAGGAGCTTACTGTATGGAGATCTTAGGATCTTACTATATAGAAAGTTCAGGAGCTTCCTGTATAGAGATTATAGAATCGTACTATATGAAGAGTATAGTGCAAGGAGAGCTCAGGAATTTACTGTTTGTAGATCTCATAAGATTAATGCATGGAGATTCCCAAGATCTTTCATGAATAGAGAGTTTGGAAATTGACCATACAGAGATCCCAGAAGAACACTACAAAGCAATGTTAGGAGCTCACTGCATTGGCATCTCTGGAGATTACTACATTAAAATATCAGGAACATACCATGTATAAGTCACAGTGTGTACTGGATGAACATCTCATGAGCTTACAGCTTGGAAACCTTTGAGAATGATCTTTGAAAATGAAATCCCAAGATCTTCTGGCATGGTGATATCAGGAGCTCACTGCTTGGAGATATCAGGAGAATATTGTATACAAATATCAGGGACTCACCACTTGTTATCCTTTCATATAAATCTTTCATATTTTATTTATAATCTGTACATCCTATTGGAAAATCAGAGAGTTCAAAAATCACAACTATCCAGATTACTAAAATTTGTAAAAAATTGATGACTTGAAGTCTGTAATATGAAATAAAAATGCCGACTCGATTTACCAGTTGCTCTTATTTTAAAATGTCAGATTTCCAATTTACTCTCCTGTGAGGTTCCATGAATCATTGTTTTGTAAACTGGATTGTTTTTATTTTTCATTTAGAGCCCAGAGTTCCCTTTAGAAAAAAGCTGCGAGACCTGGAAGTTCGTGAAAAAGAATCGGCCACCTTCCAGTGCGAGGTCCCTCAAAGCATCACCGAATCAGCATGGTACAAGGAGGAGACCAAAATCCAACAGAGTGCCAAATACAGCATCGAGGAAGAGGGGACCATCCGCAGACTCACCATACAGAACGTCACCACCGATGATGATGCCGTTTACATCTGTGAGATGAAAGATGGCAGCCGCACAATCGCAGAGCTCTCTGTTGAAGGTCAGTATAACCAAAACTGGTATTTATGGTTTGCATTGATGTATCTGCATCCTACACTGGGGTATGAACCATCACCCTATAATGCAATGTCAGGGGTTTGAGATTTCAAGCTCCCTTTGACAATTGTGGCCCCATTGGACCAGAATCGCCTGGCTGCTGATGCTTTTAGAGAAGTAATATTCCTCGTCCCTCTCTGCTAGCAAAGATAAGATCTGTTTGTAATGTCAATTAGAGAAAGGCTGCCAACAGTATTAGACTTTATTTTTAGAAAGGCTGTAAGCATAGTAACTGTGCCAGCACCTAATATTGGCATTGTCCTGGTCAATAAATCACTAAATAGTAACAAACTGATCAGGATGTGTGCATTGCAGCTGGCATTTTTTAGTTAGCAATGGCCTTTTCCATATGGTTAGCCTAAAATAAGCATTTTAAATTGCGACAGCTTTGTAGAGTCACGCTATTACGTTTGCCGTTCGTCCACCCATGTGTTAATAGCTGTCATCGCAGGATCACCAGGCTAACCTTTGCTGCCTTGTTAAATTACATAGAATGTGTTCTTCACTGTACTGTGTGCAGGATCCAATGATGCAAAAGTAACCGGACAACTACAATGGTGTATTCAAATGCATTGCAATATCACTGCATGGATATTTGTTACAAAATTTGATTTTTACCCTTTTCTTTCCATATAAGTTGAGGCATTTTGTGTCCTGAGCATAGGAAAGCAGAGAAATTCATCAAGAGTTGCAGAAGAAAGTTTTTCAGTGCTTGTATTTGTTTAGCTCAGCAAGCAAGGAGATACAACTTATAATTCTATATTCATCATCCTCTGTGGTAATGCCACAAATTCCTGAGACATCATAAAGTTGTGCTACATAGACACGTATTAGTTATTAATAACTGGAGGGCTGGAGAGACATTAATACCAACGAGCTAAACTGGGAATCCGACAACATACAACAATCATCCTCCCCTCTGTACACAGATAAACTGCTTGTAGTTTAAATATCTATATAAATTCTTAATGTGAACAATGTTTATTAAGGAAAACAAATCATTCTTTTTCCTTTTGCTTTAGAATTACATAGTGTACATAGAAAATAAAATAATGTTTACAAAGAAAGACAAGTTTTTCCCAAAAGTAAGATCTTAGGATCTTACTATATAAAACGTTTAGGAGCTTACTGTATAGAGATTACAGAATCTTACTTTATGAAGAAGTCAAGAGTTTAGTGCAAGAAGAGCTCAGGATTTTACTGTATGAAGATCTCAAAAGCTTGGCGCCTGGAGATTTTGGGAATTTAATGTATGGTGAGCTTAAGAGTTTGCAGTATGGAGAGTAAGATCAATACAGTATGGAGAGCACAGGAGCTTGGTGCCTGGAGATCTCGGGAACTTAGTACATAGAGAGCCCATGTATGAAGAGCTCAGAATGTTACTGCATGGAGATATAAAGAGTTTAATGATGATTAATTGAAGCTTCAACATAGATTTTTTAGGACTTTATGACATAGGGATAGTGTGAGTTTACTGCACAATTATGTCAGGAGATCATTACTTGGAAATCTTAGAAGATCACTGCTTTGAGAAAACAAAACCTTTATGTATTACTTTTTACTACTACTTGCCTTCAGCGACAAAAAAGTTATAATTGACAGGCCCATGGGGGAAATGTAAAAGTTGTTCTGTTCCATAAGAGGAAATAGAAATGTGTTTTTAGCCAGTGAAAGTTTTTTTTTGTAACTTTTAGAAGTTATTTTTAACCTTAGATTTTTTTCTTTACATACTTACTGGTATAAATGCAACATTGACCTAGGGCTTTGGAACTGTTAAACGGGAACTATTGAAAAAAACTCAATAGGGACAGACGATTTCCCTTCTGCAATAAAATAAACTTAGTTGCCTGATTGCAATGTTTGATTTTCAATCACCTGTCTCCATTCAATGGGGAAGACCTACATCTTCATTGGCTGGGCTGGATGATCCATGCACAGGAGTTAATTCAGTCCACATTCCTAACCAGATCTTTTGTTAAAAAAGATATTGAACAGGCAAGTAAGTTTTATTGCAGAAGAGACATTGCCAATCCCTTTCTGCAATAAAGTCCTGCCTGATCGCTGAGGTTTATAGTGGAACTATAGTTTCATTTTAATTAATGTGTTTGCAAGAAACTTTTTTCATGCAGACTAAGGGTCGTTGCAGACCAGCAGCGAGCAACAGCATTCTGCTTTGAGCTCAAATGCAGTCCAAATCTCTCCAATTTAGGTGAATAGGAGAATTTGGGAACTGTTTATTTTTCACATGGTTGTGGCAGATCACAGCAAAGTTCCAAAAAGCAGCATGGTGCTTTTTGCAACATGGTTGTTCGGCCAGGGCCACATGCAAATGTGGTTACCTGTGGTGCAGTCTGCTGTGCCAAGTCACACAGCACCAGGTAGCAGTGGCCCCGGGAGCTGGCAACTACATGGTTTCATAACAAGGTGTTTAAGGAGCCTTAAAAAGGCATATTGTAGTCACATATTGTGGATTCCAACCAAAGGCTTATTTTATTTTGATAAACCATAGATGGGTTAATTAAAAAAAAAATTAAGGAAAATATTTAGGATCGTTAAGAATTATTTGCTCACATTTCTAAAAACTTTTCTAAATAAAAATATAGTTTGCCATCAGTTTGTTGGAGATGATTTCATATTTGAAATTCTATGTATTTGTCATGCAGGAAACATAATCAAGAAGCTCCCACGGCGGACAGCGGTCCCGGTGAATGATACGGCTATCTTCTGCGTCGAGCTGGACAATGACTGCCAGAAAGTGAAATGGATGATCAATGGTGAAGAAGTAAAGCCTGGTGGACGAATCTCTATTACATCGGCTGGCAAGCAGCACACCATGAGCATCAGAGAGTGCCAGAATTCTGACGCTGGGGAGATCGCTTTCATCGCTGACGAGTGCAAAACGTCCACCAAATTCACCGTAACCGGTGAGTGCAAATGAAACTTTTGTTGAGCTGATAAATGGGCCAAAGAAAAATGTCTGCATGGGTTGATGCTCAACTTTCCATTTGAAGCAATACTTGCACAGGAAACCCAACTGCACAAAACCTTGGGACCACTGGGGCCTCGTCATAGCCTCAGCAGTGATAATGGGGATATTGATGTCACCCAGTAACTCATGGTGTCAATCACCCACCTTCCTCCCCTACATGACAGCCCTATTAACCCAACCTTACATTAATAGTCATTGGCAAGGTTATGTAACCAAATTCAGTGCTGATCTCTTTCCCATGATATAGGGTTAAGGGCTTTAGTTTTGGGTGGCAATCACTGGCTATAGTTTTGGGCAGAGATTGGGCAATGAATCATTGGCTTCATTTCACCACAAGGTTTTGAACTGCAAAAAGAGTCCCATCACCTGCCACTCTCAAAATAATTACCCAGACCCTGTCCAAAACACAACAGAGCACAGAGGAAAGACAGTAGGATGCAAATTGGGCATCAGGGGACTAGACAGTAATTTTCATGTCATGCCTTCAGATGTGGTTACCCCCTTGCTAGTGACATTGGCGGGTCATTATGGAGCACCAGACAAGTAAGTAAAAATACTCACCCACTTCCATGTGTTGCTCCCTTGCTAACTTGATGAGTATTCTGCAGTATTTTTGTAAACAAGGACGAAAAGCTTTGCTTATCTGGCCAGAAAGGGAGTGCCACAGGCCCTGGATGGAAAGTCTGGAGGTGGCCGAAGGTCCTGTAATGCACCACTGCCAACTGCAATATATGAATCAAAAGGTTGCAGCTCTGGTTGCAATATGAGGAAAGCATGATAAACAACCAAAAGTTTGGATATTTCTTGGTATTGGTAAACGTATTGTATTATAATTATTTTTTGCATTGAATAAAGTATAGGGGTGAAACCTATGTGCATCCCCAAACCAGCCCGCTGCTTACCCCAGAATGTGGAGTTCTTGGGATGAGAAAGGGCAACAGTGGCCCCTGTGCAGAACTGACTTAGAGCACCCCTTGGAGCACTAGTTTGGGTCACATGGAAGCTATGTTGGATAGCGGATAAGGGTCTGGGGCCCTTGTTTAGTTGCACATATTGCTCCTCCCTGTGCCGGCCTCTAAATAGCCTATTTATGGGGGGGGGGGGGGAGCACCCAGGGAAAGCAAATCCTAGCAGCTAAATAGTTTTTGATGTTTAGTTTTAATTGTTTTTTGGACGGCTGTGTGATACGTTTGATGTAATCCTGGATTGTCGTCCATTTATTAAATTTAATATGTGTCTACGCTCTGCCAGGGACTTCCAAATGCTTACAAACCTCCAGAGCTCACCATCATTAAACCTAATAGGCGAAAGAACGGAATTCATTTTCCTCTCCTGTTACTTTGGTCATTACATTTTGATCCATTTCCAGTTCCTAACGAAGGAGAAGCTCCCTTTCCCAAAATAAAAAGTGAAGAAAAACAATACAAATCCTCAATAAGATTTGGCTTTTTATAATTATCCCCAGTCGTTTAATATTAAGTTGTGCCAAGCAATAGTTACAGAGACATCTGAACCCATGTAGACAAATCGGCGTGAATGTCACAGACTCCTTTACTTCTCGATTTCCAGAGGGTGATGAGGGCCGGGTGTCCCGTGTCAGCCAACTGTATGTTCCACGGTGACTCAGGGAGATGAAACCGGACCGTGCTCTGCTATTAATACAGACTGTACTCTGCAGTGCTTACCGTGATTGCATCAGGCAGCAAAAGCAATGTTAAGTTAAAAGTGAACGCCATGCAATCAGCGAATGCAAAGTGATCAATATACGCAATTGTTTTCCTTATCAAAGCACTTGCAAATCTGTTCAGCTGGTTCTGGGATGCAGATACCCCTTGCCAAGAGGTGCAATAGGAAGTCAGGGTAACAGGTAGCCCAAATTGTTCCCCATGACCTGTTCTTGTGATATCTCCAAAAAATTTGAACACCCGCTCTCTTTCTGTCTTGAAGACGCTAATCACTAGTACTAAAAGAGAGGGGGAATCTTCCCATTGGGACCACATAATTTTTATATATCTGAAAAATTTCTTACATCCTGTAATCCTGACAGCACTCCCTGTTGCAGGCAGACAATGCTAAGCCGCTACCTGGCAATTATCAGCAGCGTTGTCAGCCTGACCTTTCCTTTGGGCAGCCCATCAGATGTCGCATGCCTTAATCTTTGTGTCTTTGTATATTCTCTACAGTTTTAAGAAAACCACCTTCCAACGCCCCAATCAACCCCATAGTGACAGAGAAAACCGACACATCTGTTAAATTAGTCTGGTCCCCTCCCCCGATGGATCGCCCAGTGCCCATTGATGGCTACATCGTAGAACGTAAGAAGCTTGGAGCCATGAATTGGGTCAGGTGCCACGAATCCTCCAGTGTGCCAGTCTCCGAGTTCACAGTCAACCATGTGCCAGATGAAGGAAGCTTCCAGTTTCGAGTCAGTGCCGTCAACAGCTATGGACAGAGCCCATATCTGGAATTCCCGGGAACGTTATACTTAGGTGGGTGTCAATGAACAATAGGTGCTGTTACTCTGCTCTGACAGTGCATATTGTTACATTTCCAAGCAAAAACTATTACAAATATTAGCATGATGATGTCTTAATAATTCATAGTGCTTGTATGACTTTCTATTCTAGAACCCGCCCCAGCTGTTAAGGTTCCTCTGAGACCCGTTGAGGTCACAGTTGGCCAAGAAGCAACATTCTCTATTGACCTCACTACCGTATCTTCCGGCATCTGGATGATAAATGATAGAGTGGTGGAAAACAGCGAACAGTATCTGGTGAAAAGGATAAAGAACACCCACATGTTGATCATCAAGGCTGTCAACCAACTGGAGGACCAAGCTGAAGTGAAGTTCATCTGTAAAGGCATCGAGAACAGCACCAAACTCAGAGTGAAAGGTAGAGCTTCATGGATGTCTTCAGCTGACCATACAAGCTACATATTGATGGCACAATCTGCTTTGGGTCTACCAACATTTATGTATTGCCAGGGTCTGCCATGGGTACAATGGAAGTGGATTACCTTGTAGACCCTTACCGTACATAATTTTGGTAAATCTAAAGCAGATTAAATGGAGATTAGTAATCAGATTATATGAAAATTATTTGTTCTACATAGATATTAAGATTACTTAATGATAGGTTTACCATCCTCTGCTGCTTTGTGCTAACTTTTAAAGCTTGGATAACACTTTGCTTGTCTGAAACTCCTACTACAAAATAATTTCCTAATGGGAAATTCCAATTAGTTGAAGCAAAAACACATAGACAAGGTCAGATTAAAAAGCCAAAGAATCTGCAAAAACAAAAATGGTTTTAAAGCAACCATACCCACCACATGCCAAACTTTATCTTATAGCCGGTTTGTGGAAAGTGATTTCAAGTAATATGCCTAAAAGGGCAACAGGCATATTTTTTCATCCTTTCTGGCCCATTGGCAGCCCATTCATAATAAACAGTCTGCCCTAATGCACCACATGTTAAGTAGTTCAAACGTGTTGACATGTGTGCATTATAGAGAAACTTTATTCAAAAGTTTTTTAAAGTTTTGAAAGTTTTCTACGTACTATTCTCCTGGTCTGGCCAATTGAGAGGCCAAGGACTGCAAACCCAAAAGGAGAATAGGGAAAGTCCGAGACATCAGCAATGCTGGAGGGAGTGGGGACTACAGCCTTGGAGGAAATCACTGTACAAGGTAATATTCATATTGTTCAAATATACTGTGCATATGACAAATGGTTGCCCACATCCAAGGTCAAAAGGGCCACTGCAATGTAGGACAATGGAACGCTGGGGCTTGATAGGGTAAATGTAAAGTCAAACTGAACAGCCAGTCTCCTTTTTCTCATGGCAAGTATATTATTAGCGATACCAAGACAAAGGTTAGCCAAATTAAACAATATAAAGTTGTGTTTTTGCTCAACCCCCACAAGGGCTCTTCCCCTAGACTGAATTTAGAAGGAATGTCATTTGGTCCTAAAGAAGCCAGCATATGTCTTATATCAAGAATGGCGGCGGATTATTATCACATTCCATTAATATGATTCAGCTGCTTGTTCCTAGGACCATCCAATAATCTTCTGGTCCCAGGGCTGTGCTGTACTTTATTTAAATGCCTAAACATTATCAAAGGCAGAGCATTGAGCGAGTAGGGGACATGGGACAGGAAAGGTTGTTTATGACGGGTATGTGACATCAGACCTCCCCCCAACCTAGGAATGTCCTCTAGCTGCCAATCTGGCCAACAACTCTGCAGCTGTTTAGAAGACGTATTGGCATATTGTCATCCGTCAGCCTCGCCGTTAAAAGGGGAATTTTGCTTACGCCACTGATTCTTACAAGCATGCCAGAATTACCAATTTTGTAATGTGCTGTTGTGCTGATCCTGAAAACGCTCCCTTGGTCAGTCTGTGCAACCTGGAGTTACATTTTAAACTATATAATAATTTTAGGAATAATCTAGAAGTAAAGTCTTGCAGCAGTACAAAGTATTTTAGAAGAGATAGGTAGGAAAGAAGTAAAGTCCTCTAGTAGCACAAAGTATGTTAGTAAGTTAAGCCCTGTATGGGGGCTCCATAATTCTCATGAAAATTACAGCAACAGTAAGACTAAACAAGCACTGTATAGACAACACCATTCTGTTCCATGGGGAGGGAAGTAGGGGAGATAAGCAGGGAGGCACCCAGCTGCGTCCTCCTCATAGTAGTAGTCGTTAAAGATCTGTCCTGTACAAATCAGCCATGGAGGACCACTAAACTTCATATTGGGACTGTTATACCAAGATATTCACCTAAGATGATCACAAAATAATATTCTTAAAATCCGGCACCTGTACAAGGCTTTGGATAAAGAAAGAAGCAGCATCCTCCAACAGTTCCAGTTCAACATTTTGGTTTTATAAAACGTTTTTCAAGAAATATAAAATAATAAAAAACAAAAGAATGCAGTAATACAAATCGTGTGTATACAGAATTAGTACAAAAGTACAGAATGAAAAAGCCATCATTCACATAATATCTCGGGTGATATACTGTTCAATGCTTTATACCTATTCTGCAGAGGTGATCAAGAGAAAGAAACTCAAAAATAAAAGAGAGGAAAGAAGGGGAGGGAAGGGGGAATGGAAATGGAAATCAGTATTATGAAAGAGTATTGATATCCCTCTAAGAGGGAGCCAAGGAGAGACATCATTATAGGTCCACATTGAATACACTTGGCACATAATGAGTAATACACGGTGACCAGAACTTCCGAAATGCCTCTAAGGAATCATTAAGCTTGGCTGCCATGAATTCTTTGGTGAAGTACCAGGTAACCTTCTTCACTTGTGCTATCGTGCTAGAGAACTAAGCCTTCCCTTGTTACAGCAATGCTTCATTTTTAAGTAGAGAGGAGAGTTTTGTAGAAGAAAAAGAGGGGTCCTCCAGCAGTACAGTGACACAGGAGGAGGAGAGGACCCGGCTCAGAAGAGCTTACAATCTAGGAGGTTGGGGAGGTATCACACAATAGGAGGTGGATTTGGAATGGTGGGGAGTAGTGAGGGTTTAGGAGACAGAAGAAGATGGGTAGGTGAGGTTAAAACATTGGTTTTTTAAGGGCTCTTTTAAAAGAGCAGAAAGTAGGAGCAAGCTGCAGAGGACAAGGAAGACCATTCCAGAGAGTCGGAGCAGCTTGAGAAATGTCTTGGAGCTGTGCATGTGACATGAGAGTTCTGCATTTATTAGGATGTGGCTTTCAGCTTATCTAGCATCCACAACCACAATATCCCCTATTGTAAATATTTCATCCCATGTTAGTTTTTTCATAAAATCTAACAAAATTCCTCAATGTCTTCCAGCTCTTCCCCACTTCACAAATGCAAAGAAAACCAGCGAGCTGAAGGTGACTTCTGGGGAGCAGGTGGAGCTGGTTTCAGAAACTTCAGAGGAGAACATCAGAGTATCGTGGTACAAAGATGGCAAGGAGGTGAGACACTCCAAGAAGTTCCTCCTGGAAGTCAAGGGAAAGCAACACAAGCTGGTTATTACCACTATCCGAAAGGAAGATGAAGGAACCTACTCGTGCAAAGTCGGAAATGACATCATCACTTTTACATTAAAAGTTTCAGGTAAGTGAAAGTTGACTTGTCTATGAGGATTTCTATATATCCAGGTCATTGTATATCTAGCAGTAGTTATTCACATTTAACCGGGCTTGGACTGTAATGTTAAAGAAGTTTTCTTGCTTATTGAAATGGCTCTAATGAGTGTCTGAGGAATGTACATGGAAGTAGATTTGTGTTGTTACTGAGCTCAAACCATTTGGTGACCATTAAGTGATCTTATGGATTTGCACTGAACAGTCATTGGACTTTTTCTGGCCACTTCAAAGTGAGTGTCCGCCATCCCACAAAGTCCAGGGTGCTTCTTCACAGAGAAACTTTCCAACTTGCAATAAATGTTTCTAATTTTAGAACCGGAACCAGAATTCACCAATCTGGACAAGGTGCAGAAGGAAGTCCATGTCAAGCTGTCAGAGAAGGCCACCCTGAGCTGTGAGGTTTCCCAGGAGAAGATGGAGGCAAACTGAGCAAAAGAAAAAGGCAAAAGAATTTTTGTCAATAGTGAATAACACAACATGTTTTATTCTATTAGAAAACTCAAAAAAAGGCCCTTTGATATAATGACCCATTAAATCTAGGCAGATTTTTTACCATCTAGGACCCCTCTAGGACCTCCATATGGTAAACATATTACCTCTTCTACCATTATACTTATTTTGTACCATTGAGCATCACCAACTGGTATGCCCACCTATAGATCTGACCTCATTTTATTTCCTGTGCTACTTTGGGTCCTGGTAAGCTTTATTGACATTTTCATACACAATAAATATTTGATGGTGCCCACACTGTTTTAAAAATATGCCCTGTATTGTTGAATCTTTTGCCCTCTCCTTGAAATCACAAGTGCCATTCGAAAGAGCACACAAGCAATGGTTGACACATGCCTAAAATTTGTTCAAACTGGCTTCTGTATTATAGGTCCTTGTTCTCTTTTCCAAATTGTCCTATCTCCCTGATCACCATCTCAAGGTCCCTAGTGTGTACTGTGTTCAGATTGGTCATCTACCTTCAGTAATTAAGCATCGTATCTGCTTCTTTGCTTTTTTACTTTAAGTCCTTTAAATGTCCAGAATCTCTGCAACTAATTCTTTGTCATCTCTGAGTGAACCAAGATGGGGACCTCATATTGGTTACAACAATTCCTTATACACTTTTGTGAGCCACTTGCCAATACGACACTACTCAGTGTGCCCACTCCGATTTGAAGATGCTCTCCCAGGACAAGTCTATGACAGCCTTAGAAAGTGGGTGAAAAAACATTGACTGTCATTTCCTAGAAAGATTGTTGTCTAGTGGCTGGAAGGACCTCCTGTAGGGCACCCCTGGCTTGAAGTTGAATTAGGTTTGTTGTTTTTTAAACACCTTACAACACCTCCCGAGCCACCAGTGAGATCCACTACTACCTTGGATGTTGAATTTATTAGATATGGGGATATACCTTTAGATCTTAGTAAGAATATGTTGATGCAAAAAGGGGAAGCAACACAACCTGGGTATTACCACTCTCCGAAAGGAAGACGAAGGAACTTACTCATGCAAAGTCGGAAATGACATCATCACTTTTACATTAAAAGTTTCAGGTAAGTGAAAGTTGACTTGTCTATGAGGATTTCTTTATATCCAGGTCATTGTATATCTAGCAGTAGTTATCCACATTTAACCAGGCTTGGACTGTAATGGTAAAGATGTTTTCTTGCTTATTGAAATGGCTCTAATGAGAGTCTGAGGAATGTACATGGAAGTAGATTTGTGTTGTTACTTAGCTCAAACCATTTGGTGACCATTAAGTGATCTTTTGGATTTGCACTGAACAGTCATTGGACTTTTTCTGGCCACTTCAAAGTGAGTGTCCGCCATCCCAAAAAGTCCAGGGTGCTTCTTATTTCACAGAGAAACTTTCCAACTTGCAATAAATGTTTCTAATTTTAGAACCGGAACCGGCATTCACCAATCTGGACAAGGTGCAGAAGGAAGTCCATGTCAAGCTGTCAGAGAAGGCCACCCTGAGCTGTGAGGTTTCCCAGGAGAAGATTGAGGTGAAGTGGTACAAGGAAGGGAAACTGATCACCTCCAGCAAGAAACTAAAGGTAGAGACTGATGGTAAATCTCGGCGTCTGGTGGTGGAACAAGTGGAGAGGAAAGATGCCGGAGAATATACCTGTGAAGCGGCCGGGCAGAAGATCCACTTCAAAATCAGAGTCAAAGGTAATTATAACTTTCCAGTTTCTTTGATTCTTTTATTTTATTATATTATTTAACAAAAAAGAAAAATACAAAATATATACCTGAAGCTTATATGACATTCTATGTGACTGGTAACCGATTGTTTGATTTTTATGTTCACAATAAAGCCACATGGACTGGTATAATGTTATACTCATCTCTTCAGTGATCCCCCTCTTCTTCCTCCTTTACCTGTGTAGGTATAAAAACATGGAAACTTCCTTCATGTGACAATGCTTAAGTCTGAACACTGAGTGGTGTCACGTAACATAGGGAGTAATGTCACCACTTACCAAAAGCTCCAATGTGAATTAACAATTGCATTGTTGGGTATATTGGTGCCAGTTGCCATGAAGAAAGTGGGGTGGGGGATGGCTGGAAACGTATCGGGCAGGGAGAAAACCTTTTCTATAGATACTGGATTTCCCTTTAGCTAATGGTCTGGTGAAGAATCAAAGGTTTTGCATGACCCCCATCATTTCATGTTCCTATGTCAGAAGTCAGCAGAACATGGACATGGATACAAACAAACAAATAAAACTTGACAAATGGTCTTACATTTTCTTATTCTTTTCTGTTTAAAAACTTAAATAAAACGATTGGCTTTATTAACAGTTTAATGTATTTATCCCCCATGTTAAAAAGGTTAAGAAACATGGTCTTTCACCACCCACGCTCTTCTACAAAAGTTCTGCAGCAAATTTCTAATTCTGAGATCATCGTTAATTTACAGAACCCGAACCTGCTTTCATCAACCAAGATAAAATACAAAGAGAAGTGACAGCCATCCTGAACGAGAGCGCCTCTCTCTGTTGTGAGGTGTCCGATGGTAAGGCAGAGGCGAAATGGTACAAAGAAGGGAAACTGATCACTTCTAGCAAAAAGCAGAGGCTGGAATTTGAGGGCAAATATCGCCGCTTGGTGGTGGAGCAGGTGGAGAAGAAAGATGCTGGAGAATATACCTGTGAAGTGGCTGGGCAGAAGATTGACTTTAGGATCCGGGTGAAAGGTGAGAAGCAATACTTATATGGCCATTGGTTTCAAACATGATCCTGACATTATGTTCCATCATTACAACTAATATGAGAAGTTAACACTTGGGGATCAGTTCACAGCAAACTGAGCAAAAGAAAAAGGCAAAAGAATTTTTGTCAATAGTGAATAACACAACATGTTTTATTCTATTAGAAAACTCAAAAAAAGGCCCTTTAATATAAAGACCCATTAAATCTGGGCAGATTTTTTACCATCTAGGACCCCTCTAGGACCTCCATATGGTAAACATATTACCTCTTCTACCATTATACTTATTTTGTACCATTGAACATCACCAACTGTTATGCCCACCTATAGATCTGACCTCATTTTATTTCCTGTGCTACTTTGGGTCCTGGTAAGCTTTATTGACTTTTCATACACAATAACTTTTTGATGGTGCCCACACTGTTTTAAAAATATGCCCTGTATTGTTGAATCTTTTGCCCTCTCCTTGAAATCACAAGTGCCATTCGAAAGTGCACACAAGCAATGGTTGACACATGCCTAAAATTTGTTCAAACTGGCTTCTGTAATATAGGTCCATGTTCTCTTTTCCAAATTGTCCTATCTCCCTGATCACCATCTCAAGGTCCCTTAGTGTGTACTGTGTTCAGATTAGTCAGCTACCTTCAGGTATTAAGTATCGTATCTGCTTCTTTGCTTTCTTACTTTAAGTCCATTAAATGTCCAGAATCTCTGCAACTAATACTTTGTCATCTCTGAGTGAACCAAGATGGCAACCTCATATTGGTTACAACCATTCCTTATACTTTTTTGTGAGCCACTTGCCAATATGATACTACCCAGTGTGCCCACTCCAATTCGATGATACTCTCCCAGGACAAGTCTATGACAGCCTTGGAAAGTGGGTGAAAGAACATTGACTGTCATTTCCTAGAAAGATTGTTGTCTAGTGGCTGGAAGGACCTACTGTAGGGCACCCCTGTCTTGAAGTTGAATTAGGTTTGTTGTTTGTTAGCCACCTTACAACACCTCCCGAGCCACCAGTCAGATCCACTACTACCTTGATTGTTGAATTTGTTAGATATGGGGATATAACTTTAGATCTTAGTAAGAATATGTTGATGTTTTGTATGGTACTAAAACCTAAAATGTTCCACAAAATGCAGATTAGAATTGCGAAACATCTTTTTATGATCATACGTTTTGCTTTTCATGGTCTCACCCACGCCTACAATCAAACTCTGGTTCAGTTGTTTGTAGCAAGGAATAGTATTATGGCTTCATTGGAACAGAGAATCTCCATATCTATTCTTGATTCTTTGTGATTAGGATAGAAGTAATTTTTTGTTGATTGTTTTTTCTTTTCAGAGACAGAACCACCATTTACCAATGTGGAAAAACTGCAGAAAGAAGTCCATGTCAAGCTGTCAGAGAAGGCCACCCTGAGCTGTGAGGTTTCCCAGGAGAAGATGGAGGTGAAGTGGTACAAGGAAGGGAAACTGATCACCTCCAGCAAGAAACTAAAGGTAGAGACTGAAGGTAAATCTCGGCGTCTGGTGGTGGAACAAGTGGAGAAAAAAGATGCCGGAGAATATACCTGTGAGGCTGCTGGGCAGAAGATCAACTTCAAGATCAGTGTGAAAGGTGTTTATAACTTTCCGGTTCCTTTGATTCTTTATTTTATATTAAAATCTTACAAACAAATACAAAACAGATACCTAAAGCTGACATAACATTCCATGTGATTGGTAACCAATTACCAATTATATATGATGTTTTGAGCTCCAAGATTTGGGTGATTTGTGGAAATATATCAGTGTAGTGCTTTACTCCATTATAGTTATTTATTGGGTATTTATGTTACATTTGTTTAAAAGCTAATTTGAATCTGAGGAATTTATAAGGCTCCTTCTGGTAAAGGGCAAATCCTAACAGGTACCAAAATAGAACTCTGATCTATAACCACATCAGTTCTACTGTTTACTGTTCTATTCTTTTTTTATACATTTTCCTTAAAGATTTATTTTATGTAGGGTGACTGCAATACTTTGCACAACATTTGACAGTACAAGCATTGATTTGCTATTTGTCCACAATGTCCACCTTGACTTTGCTTCTGCTAAAAGTCATCTACGCACCTCTGCCTCTTGGCAGCATGCAGAATATCAACTGGAGCCTTCAGCTGGGCTACAGCAATGGCTATTTCTTTCCCAAAATAAATATAAATGTTATTGACAAGTAACGCATTAGTGGCAACTTAGTTGTTGTTTACCTAAATTTCAGTAAAATTTTATATGAGGAAGATTCTGCATTGTAAAATGAGACTCAGTAAATCGAGATAAATAATGGAACTGTTCTGAAACAAAAAGTTAAAAAACATAAATATAATTTTTTCCAGAACCAGAGGCTGCGTTTACCAATCTGGACAAAGTGCAGAAAGAGATCCAGGCTGTGGTGTCAGAGAAGACCACCCTAAGCTGTGAGGTGGCCCAGGAGAAGACGGAGGTGAAGTGGTACAAGGAAGGAAAACTGATCACCTCCAGCAAGCACCTGAGGGTTGAGACTGAGGGCAAATTTCGGCATCTGGTGGTGGAGCAGGTGGAGAGTAAAGATGCCGGAGAATATACCTGTGAGGCCGGTGGACAAAAAATCAACTTTAAGGTCAAAGTTAAAGGTGAGATTAATTTTATTACTTGTTCAAAATGCAGTTGAGTTACAACATGGTGTACATTGGGAAATGAAGCAAAACTTAACCTTTGGTTTAAATAAACTAGTTTTATTTCAGGTAAAACGAAGGTACAACTGCTTGTGTTCCTTACCAGCATGCAGGGAAGAGGGAGCCTTGTTTGGTTTGCTACTGACAGAGGTTCTATGCCTACCACACACTAGCTAAAATAAATAAAGGGTTAGCTCCAATTCCACTTTGGAGAAACAAGAACGTATAGTAAATTATGAAGACAACATTTTTTAAAACCAAGTTTTAAAGTTAAAATGAAAGTTACATTTCAGAATCCCAATCAAAAACAGGACAAGCTTTCAAAGTTTCTTTGTATAATACTAAAATATGTTTTTTAGATGTGAAGCACCTTACTTCTTACAGTTGAGCAATGTTCTAACATTTACAAAGTAGGACTAGAAGCAAGGGTCCTATGTGAGATTTCCCAGCATGGAATGGGTGGGTGACATACCAAAACGTCTACAACCATTCAAAATGTGCTCAGAAAAAATGAATGTTACAAAATATGAATATCATTTACCAGAACCAGAGCCGGTGTTCACCCATTTGGACAAGGTGCAGAAGGAAGTCCATGTCAAACTGTCAGAGAAGGCCACCCTGAGCTGTGAGGTGGCTCAGGAAAAGATGGAGGTGAAGTGGTACAAGGAAGGAAAACTGATCACCTCCAGCAAGAAACTAAAGGTAGAGACTGACGGTAAATCTCGGCGTCTGGTGGTGGACCAAGTGGAGAAGAAAGATGCCGGAGAATACACCTGTGAAGCTGCTGGACAGAAGATCCATTTCAAGCTTGATGTCAAAGGTGAGATTTATTTTTCATGACTTTTACACTTGGATATATAAAAAAAATGCATAGTACTCTCTGGTGCAATCATCTAGGATTTTGAGATCAGATAACAAGGCTTCCACTGGGTTCCTTAACTGGTTCTTGAGGGCTGCAGTTGACCTTTTTGTTAACCTTTAAAGATTAAACTGTTTTTGCATTTCCATTGACCTGCTATGATTTGAACAAAAGTATTGGTATAAGAGAAATATAGTGCCCACAAAAATCTAGTTCCCAACCTGATATTTTGACCTTCTTGGTTCAGTATTTGGAGCTTAGAAGAAGTAAGATAAGACTTATAAATTTTTCCTAACTTGGCTGATCTGCTTTGGGTGGGGAGCTCAAGGAAATAATAGCAGAGGGTCAACATATTAGCTCAGACCAGTGTTTCTTTTCTTTACCTTTTTAACATTGAAAATAACTTTATTTTTACCCTTGAAATAACTTTCAGGTGTTTAGGGACCCCCTTCTGTAATTAGTATATCCACAGCTCACAGAATATTAGTGTGGGGGGCAGTGGGAAGAATTCCTCTTACAGATCATTGGTGTCTCCTAAACCCACATGAGAGGTAACAACTGCTAATTGCTCATGGAACCCCCAGCAACCATGGTTGAGAATCACTGGCTTAGATACTAAAAATTATAGGTGATTTCTGTTGGCCACTTTTTCCTCTTAAAATGGTAATAGGAACCTTTAAAACAGAATTATGAAAACTGGTATTACTGGCATAATTGTCCAGACTACTTCTGTACTCAGTTATCAATTTCTTAGAAAGTAATTAGCACAGAACAAGTTTGCAGCTAATAAAGACCTAAAAACCTTCAGAGTTCCAAAGTCAGTGGCTCCAGGCTTTCCAGAACAAGAAGCCATCCAGAATCTTTGGGCTTCATTGCCTTTGAGGATACCAACACCCCTATCCTGATTTCACCACTCACCCAAGTCAATAGACCTTTTAAAGCTTTCCAAGGCTGGAGAGGATACACTTTAATTAGTGAAGCTGGGTGATCCAGCAAACCTGGAATGTATCTGGTCCAGAATTCAAAGATTTGCTGGCAAATAGTAAATGACTTTGAAGAAATCTATTCCATGGATTAACTTTGTACAGCTAGGGTCCCCCTTCCTGCTACATGCCAACTTTTGCTCTGTTCTTTACTCAGCGGACAATTGTTGTCCCAAGCTCTGTTCTGCAGTTTTTCTTGCTAGCAACTGAATCCAAACAGGACATAGTTGTGACATAGCCCGTGAAAGATCCACATTATGTGATATGAAGACACAGGCATTTGACATTCACATAAACGTAAAATATAAAGATGCTTCAGGTGATTTCACCACAATGGAGTTATCAATGAAGGTGACTTTGATCACGTTGGTGAAAGATTCACCTTTAGTACACTGGCATTACATGTACTATAAGTCTTTTTTCTAATTGTACTGTTACAGTTAATGGTGGATCAGCAGGATTTTGTATCACACATCCGCAGCTGTAGGGGCATTCCTTATTAGTGATCTACCTGTAATATGAGTCAACCCTAAAAGTCAGCCAGGATTAACAGCTACTTTAATCTGACACTCCAGTTACCAGATCGTAACTTTATAGACATTGGGGCGTCACAACGTCCATCTACCTGAGTACAACTCCAAATACAGTGCCGCAGTTTCTTATACCAGTTTTCAGGGTGAATCTCAGTGCTAAAATGTCATTTTTTTATTATTTTACCCACCAAACTGTCAATTTATACCTCCCAATAATCCATAAATGGGCAGCAGGTTAGGGAATAGATGACCGGCAAGTGGAATTTTTCACTAATGTACCAAATCACCAGGATTCCCAAATAAAATGTGATTCCACTTTTAGGTTTGTAGAGATAACTTCAGAACTGTGTTTTTGATGCATTTTGCAGATTTTTATCCATTTTTTTTATTTTGTTTTTTAAACCCTTTGGCCACATTGTTCGACAATTTATGCGGTTCTCTAAAACTCTTTTATGGTTTATAATAGTCAAAGGGAATAGGGAGGGGTATTTTCTTAAAACTTAACCTTTGGTTTTAAAAAAATAGTTTTATTTCAGGTATTTCAAAACACATTTTTTTCGGAAAGCACCCTCAAGTACAACTGCTTGTGTTCCTTACCAGTATGCAGTGGAGAAGGAGCCTTGTTTGGTTTGCTACTGACAGAGGTTCAATGCTTACCACACACCAGCTAAAATAAATATAGGGTTAGCTCAAATTCCACTTTGGAGAAACAAGAACTTATAGTAAATTATGAAGACAACATTTTTTAAAACCAAGTTTTAAAGTTAAAATGAAAGTTACATTTCAAAATCCCAATCAAAAACAGGAGAAGTTTTCAACGTTTCTTTGTATAATACTAAAATATGTTTTTTAGATGTGAAGCACCTTACTTCTTACATTTGAGCAATGTTCTAACATTTACAAAGTAGGACTAGAAGCAAGGGTCCTATGTGAGATTTCCCTGCATGGAATAGGAGGGTGACATAACAAAACGTCTACATGTGCTCAGAAAGTGAACGTTACAAAATATGAATATCATTTACCAGAACCAGAGCCGGTGCCAGTGTTCACCGGTGTTAGGGAGGGGTATTCTCTTTATTCTTATGTTTATTAAACAAATTGCCAACCCCTGGGGCTTTAATTTAGCAGAAATAAATGTTGTGTTCACTCCAGATGTTTCTAGGTGAATTTACAAGGAAAAGAGGGCTTTTTAGGACTTATGGACTCACAAAAATATTGTTTTTTTAAGGGGAACCTATTGCTTGTAAGCATATCTTGTATCATGGAATTGCTGGTATTGAATTAATAAATGTTTGTTTATTTTGCCTACAACCCCTCGTTTCCCTGTAAATTCACCCAGAAATAAATGGAGTGAACACAAGATTTCGTTCGGCCTCTTTTGTAGTTTGCTTGTCCCTTAAAGAACTATTGAAAAAATATTGTAATCAAGTAACTTAAGAAAAATTTCTGATAGAGGACAGAGGGTTTTTTTTGGACAATTGAGTTTTCTTGTTGATAAGCTCATACATTCAAAGTTAGAGGCATAAAGTCAAAGCTATACAGAGCTTATCTGTTACATAAATATTAAGGACCTGATTTATTAAAGCTCTTCAAGCCTGGAGAGGATACACTTTATCAGCAAAGCTGGGTGATCCAGCAAACCTGGAATGGATTTATTCAAAGTCATTTGCTATTAGCTAGCAAGTGTTTTAAATCATGGACCAGATCCATTTCAGATCTGCTGGATCACTCAGCTTCGCTGACAAAAGTGTATCCTCTCCAGCCTTGGGGAGCTTTATTAAATGAGCTTCATTAAATAAGATGGAACATGTCCAGTATTGTGAGAAATGTAAAAAAACAAAAAGTCCATATGCTCCACTGTCCTGGCGCCCAACGCGTTTCACATTTTGACTTCTTCAGGGGAGGTAGAGAAAAGTAACAATGAAGGAGCAGTTGTCTAAAGAGGCCTGATGTGGCCCTTGTTCTATGGTATAGTTTCAATGGTAACCTGAAGATGACATAGAACCTTCTAGTAGGCTGGGCATTGGTTAAATCCATGGGACAGCTTGGGGCCGGAGCAGACTCCCCATCTAGACAAAGCCTCATTACCTGAATTTGACTTGGTTTCAGAACTGGGGGGTTTAGTACTGTGAAGGAATCAGGTCATAAGCTAACAAGAAGCATGCTGGTAGAAAGGAAGGAGAAGAGCAGGGTGAGTAGAAGATCCTACCAACTGCTGGAACGGGGAGCTGAGCTGCCAAATCCCTGCTGGGGGTGGAGCTGAGCTGCCAAGAGGGTGCAGGCTACCTGGAGCTGCTTAGCTTCTGGGAGTAATAGGGACTGATATGTTGATTTACTGCTGAGAAGGGGAGTACAGAGCACTGAGCTGCTGTTTCTTTGCTAGTGGCAGAGTGAGCTTATTTGTCAAGCCACCATTGGAAGAGGGTCCAAGGCAACTTGAGGTGTTTAAAGGGTTACTATAGTTGGTAATGCCAGGATGTGTTGGGTATACTGGTATCCCGCAGGGCTGCCGGGTCTGAATGAACTCTCATGAACGTACATGGGAGTCAACTCATCCTGGCTCAGCCAATCAAAATGGCTAAAGATTGGACGAAGGAAGAGAAGAAGGAACTAGGTGACACTGAGACAGAAAATTAACAGTGTGTGTATATTTGAAAAATTGCAATTTGCTTTTTTTTGCAGAAGGGACTTTGCTTGTAAAATATGTGTATGAATTGCCCAACAGTGCCTGCAGCTAGTTAGGTGAGAATGTGTTGTAAAGCACATTCTTTGCTGGTTAAGAGTTATAAAATTATAAATGTTTTAATGTTCTTTAACTGAGAAAGCAGAAACACAAATCACTGTAAGGATATCCTACTACTGAATGCTCAAAGACATATCAGTGTCAGGAATCATTGAGTCCAATTTTTTTTTAAACTAATTAACATATCAGGTTTCTCTGAATGTGGCATTGAAAAAATAGACTGAGACTGGGCCACATTTAAAACAAAGTTTCAGTTCATAGCCCTCCTAATTTAAGCAGTTTGTGAAGTTGAAAAGGAAAGCAATAATAATACAGAAATATATATACTCAAATATGCAAACAAAATAGTATAGGTAGTCCCTGGGTTACATATGAGATATGGATCGTAGGTTTGTTCTTAAGTTGAATTTGTATGTAAGTCGGAACAGGTACAATATTTTAATAAATGCAATTAGGACAGATGTTTGTCTCAACTTATTATTAGGCAGTGTGGTGTCAGTTACTGTATAAAATACTCAGTTAGTTAGTTAATCACAAACAAAGCAAGAAAAACTTTATGAAGACAGTCATTAACTTCTGGAGCAAGCTGTGCTTTCATATAAAAAAAAAAAAACAACTGCAGAGTTTGTCATTAAAGAGTTACAAGAGGCTGCAGAAAGAGCTCACCCCACAAAGATCACCCACAACCTCAGCTGTGTTTAGCAAAAGATTTCTTCTGCAAGTCATGCAAACCGCTCCCTCCCCCCTTCAAGCCTCCGTACTGCACAGAGCAAGCAGGGAAGAGAGGCATCTGTATGTCGGATTTCCTTAACCTGGGGACTACCTGTAATAGAATTGTATTTTCCCATTAGAACCAGAGCCGGCCTTCACCAATGTGGACAAAGTCAAGAAAGAGGTCCAGGCTGTGGTATCAGAGAAGACCACCCTGAGCTGTGAGGTTTCCCAGGAGAAGACGGAGGTAAAGTGGTACAAGGAAGGGAAACTGATCACCTCCAGCAAGAAACTAAGGGTGGAGTCTGAGGGTAAATCACGCCGTCTGGTGGTGGAACAAGTGGAAAAGAAAGATGCCGGAGAATATACCTGTGAGGCTGCCGGACAGAAGATCAACTTTAGGGTTAATGTTAAAGGTATGGGAGATTTTTCATATTAGATCTAAATTTTTGCGAATGTAACCCTGATTCACGGTTCTGCTTTTTCCTTTCCTAATCTCCACCCAGTCTTTTAATTAATTTACTGATAGGTAAGAATTTAATGTCTTTTAAATATGTCTGGAGTTTCCATTTCTGAACCTTTGCTTACTTTACCTAAGTAATATCACAATTTAGCATTTTAAACCCAAATTTTATGTAAATACCCAACATTGTGTGGAAGAATCCAGAACAATGGTCCTGATTTTTTAAAGCTCCCCAAGACTGCAGAAGATAGACTATCATGGGTGATCTTGAGTGATTCAGCAGAACTAGAATGGATTTCATAAAAATAGTTTGATATTAGTTGGCAATCCTGGATCAGATCCATTCTTGGCTTTCTCAATCTTCTTATAATTTTGTAGACAACAGACCCAAGTAATTGTGTTTTATCTACAGAACCGGAACCAGTTTTTATCCATCAGGACAAGGTTCAAAAAGAGGTCCACGCTATCTTATCTGAGAAGGCCACCCTGACCTGCGAGTTGGCCCAGGAGACGACAGAAGTGAAGTGGTACAAGGACGGGAATCTTATTACCTCCAGCAAGAAACTGAAGCTGGAGTCTGAGGGTAAATCCCGACGTCTGGTGGTGGAGCAGGTGGAGAAGAAAGATGCTGGAGAATACACCTGTGAAGCTGCCAGACAGAAAATCAACTTCAAGATAATTGTCAAAGGTTGGTAGGATCATTTCATGTTAGCAACAGCATTTCCGGACAGATATTTTTGAACTGAATAAATATGAAATCTTTCAAATGTATTCAGGGGACTGATTGGTTTGGTCCTTTTTATGTGCTAACAAGCTAACTGCCTACAGACCGGTTTCCTGAAAATGTTGACTTTTTGATTGGATGCAGGTTGCCCTAATCCCCAAAGTGCTTTAATGTTCTGCCAGATTGTAGTTTACCCAAATTCTGAGAATTCTTTGATAAATTAAGTGACCCCAACTGGATCTGCTCCTATGAAAGATCTAATTCCTTGTTTTGCTACAGGTTGGTATAGTTTGAAAATGTTCCAATGAAGCAAAATGAAGACATTTTTAATATTGTATAAAGTAAATGCAATATTTGAAGACTCCTATGTCCAAATGATATCAGTAGACAACTGATTGCTGATCACCACCTGGAACACTTTGCCTTTCTGCCATGCAAATCTAATGGCTTCAGAACCAGTTTGGCTTTGAACAATGACCCATACAAAGTATACACATGAAGAGCTGGGACTTTAGAGGTCATTAACTTAGTAATAAAGCCAGAACCACGAAAGGTATACCAGACTGGTTTATTACTACTCTTTATTGGTATCTGTGCATGAGCATATAGGCCAGTAGACCCCAGGGTTCCTCCAGAGTTTGCTGGGGGTTCTTTGAGCAATGGGCAGTGTGTGCCTCTCAGGTCAGTTTAAATGACCCCAATGATTGTTTGGCTATCTGTAAAGGTGACAATCTTCCCAATGGCCAACAAAGTAAGAGGCATTTTTAGTACTAATGAACTGTGAGCTTTTTTCTCAAGTGGGTCACTAAATGTTTTTGTATTTCAGAACCAGAGCCGGCATTTATCAGTCTGGACAAGGTACAAAAAGAGGTCCAGGCTGTGGTGTCAGAAAAGGCCACCCTAACCTGTGAGGTGGCCCAGGAGAAGACAGAGGTGAAGTGGTACAAGGAAGGGAAATTAATCACCTCTAGCAAAAAGTTGAAGGTGGAGTCTGAGGGTAAATCTCGGCATCTCATAGTGGAGCAGGTGGAGAAGAAAGATGCTGGAGAATATACCTGTGAGGCCGCTGGGCAGAAGATCAAATTCAAAGTCAACGTCAAAGGTATTTATAAGTTTCTAGTTCTTTTTATTCTTAATTTTGGTATAGAATATAATCTAAAAAATACTACAAAAATACTGTGGACATAAATTTCCGTGTGATGGGTAACCAACATTTACTAGACGTGGGTCCTGTTTTTGCATTCCAGAACCAGAGCCGATATTCATCAATCAGGACAAGATCCAAAAACAAGTCCAGACTACCTTGTCAGAAAAGGCCATCATAGGCTGTGAGGTGTCCCAGGAGAAGACGGAGGTGAAGTGGTACAAGGATGGAAAATTGATCACCTCCAGCAAAACAGTGAAAGTTGAATCTGATGGTAAATCTCGGCGCCTGGTGGTGGAGAAGGTGGACAAGAAAGATGCTGGAGAATATACCTGTGAAGCTGCTGGACAGAAGATCAACTTCAAGATCAACGTCAAAGGTAATTTAAACCTTATGGATTCTTTAATTCTTTATTTTCTTTAGATAATCTGATCTAAATAATATTAGAGGAGTCTTTGGGTGTAATGTTTGGCAACGCAAAATAACCAAAAATACAATATAACGTAGATAAACGTGTTGTGGGGAAAATCTAAAAACTATTGGTCAACTCATGTTCAGCCTTTGTATAAGAAACAGAAAAAATTCACAGACTAGTCCAATTCTAGTCCAAATTCTAGTCCAATGTTCCCAAATATTTGGAGACACATTGTTGTTTATGATTTTGTTACAGAACCAGAGCCAGCCTTCATCCATCAGGACAAAGTCCAAAAAGAAGTCCACACTGTGGTGTCAGAAAAGGCCATCATAAGCTGTGAAGTGGCCCAAGAGAAGATGGA
The DNA here is from genome assembly GCF_032062135.1 of Pyxicephalus adspersus. Lineage (NCBI taxonomy): Eukaryota > Metazoa > Chordata > Amphibia > Anura > Pyxicephalidae > Pyxicephalus > Pyxicephalus adspersus. The sequence continues at coordinate 144,266,600 of NC_092862.1, forward strand.
GGTAAAGTGGTACAAGGATGGAAAATTGATCACCTCCAGTAAGAAAGTGATAGTAGAGTCTGAGGGCAAATCCCGCCGCCTGGTGGTGGAACAGGTGGAAAAGAAAGATGCCGGAGAATATACCTGTGAGGCCGCCGGACAGAAAATCAACTTCAAAATCAACGTCAAAGGTAACTTAACCTTTATTGTTCAGTTAATCATTTATTTTCTTACATTATTTGATTGAAAAAGAGTAAAAATTGTTAGTTCCTTGAGGTTAAAAGTTGCCTAGAACCACCTAAGGCTATGTACACACGTCAGAGGAATTACCTATCTCAGGCAAGAATCTATCATATTTAAAGTAGTCGCTCAACGCCATTCATGGATCAATCAGTACGGATCCATGAAAGACTAATAGGGAAGAACTGCTGTTCAGTTGCCCTTTGCCACTCGCTCATTCTCCAAGTAATAATGCTTGCCAGAATGAAGAGAGGAGACCTCATGACATCAAAGTTCCAAGATGCATCAAGAACTCCCTGGTATCTTTTGACCAGAAAGTGCTGGTCCACTTATTTTGTATTTATTTTCCTATTGGAAGCCCCAAAAGCCCCAGAATCTCACTGGGGTTATAAAGAGCAAATAAGCACTCTATGTCTCTTCACTATCTTTGAGAGGACTCTAGTGAGGTTGAATATACAACTAACCTCCCTCTGCCTTTGTTCAATAAGGAAATGGGAACATTGCACAGAAATCCAGTCAAAAATTCTCAAATTTATGGAAAAAGAGACCTGTTTTCCATTATGCAAAAGAAACCCATTATCAATGTTCATGCTTTGTTTACAGAACCAGAGCCAGCTTTCATCCATCAGGACAAGGTCCAAAAAGAAGTCCAAGCTGTGGTGTCAGAAAAGGCCATCATAAGCTGTGAAGTGGCCCAAGAGAAGATGGAGGTAAAGTGGTACAAGGATGGAAAATTGATCACCTCCAGTAAGAAAGTGATAGT